>NW_020664393.1:536093-600786 GCF_002925995.2 Terrapene triunguis
GTACAAACTAGCCCTAATACAAATCTGGGGCTTGGAGAAGTTGCTGATATAAGATTTCAAGGTAAAAATAATTTGCATCTCTTATTTTTTTCTATACTTTCTCATATATGAACCTTTTTAGTGTTTGTTTTCCGACGCTAGGTATAATGTTTCCAGTGCCTCCTATTGTATTATAAGGCAAAAAGGTAACAATAATGTTTTAGGTAAAATAGTTTGCATCCATTTCTTTATCATTGCTCCCAATATTTTTCTCTTGAAAAACACAATCTGGAAAACAGACCAGACAATTGGTTATACCTACTAGTCCTTGCATAGAGTTATATGCTGCCATGGAGTGTTTTGCTTAAAATATACAATGTGTTTTATGCCTTGGTGATGTGATTAATCCCTGACTCGTAATCTGTTTGTACAATAATTGGGGAAACTGTCAGATTCAACTTTGTACAAATGCTTATACAAAATTTAAACCATATCTCGATAGCTAAAATGGTCACCGCCTATCCGCTTGGGGCTTATCAATTCTTACCCTCTAATTAGGGAGAAAAAGGGGTCTCTGTAACCACAATCTGTACATACCATTCTGTGAAGAAATCTTCTAGTTCCCCTTCTGACTCCTACCTACACTCCTTTCCACCATGAATAGGAGGTCATCATGGGGAGTTTCTGGGAGGTGCATAGGGAGTGAGAGAGAAGTCACAATGCGTAGGGGAAAGGTAAAAGGGTGTCCTGATCTGTATCTGGTAGCCAATGGATACTAACAATGGATATCCAAGATCCAAGTATCCAGTAAAAAATGGATTTGCCATATTCCTAACAATTATTCCCCAAATAACTGTGTAAAGCTAAACCTCAGTGTTAAGGGAGAAAAATAGCAAAGCTTCTTCCTACATTCTCATGGTTTCTATGTTTCCTCACCCTGACACTAAAATAACCTTCCTTTGGCAATGAGATCCAGTAGGTGTCAGTGACTAAGAGGCTCTAGGTTCCACACATCAAGCATAGCAATACCTTTCATTTATCGTCATAATTAGGTTCTTCATCAGCATGAATCTGAGCAACAAGCATGACTCAGAACTTTCCATTCCGAGTGTAGTCATTGTGTTTAGCTAAGGTTAAATGATGTTGACCTGAACAGCTATCTTCAAAACTTGTATTTCTAGTTCCGTTCAGGGCAAAATAGTTTCTGATTATGGGAATTAAGCAATCAGTAGAGCTCTCTATGGCTTGTTTGTGTATTTTAAATTAACCCCTTTCTTGAGTTTTGTCTACATTAGACATTTTCTTCAATGTTTTGAGCAGGTTTTAATTACAGTTTCTGAAATGGCTGTTCTTGTCTATATTTTTGCTTAAACCATACTCAGAACCAGTTTCTCTCTACCTTCTGCTGAGAACTAGTTTTGCTGGAGTAAGCGTAGCTCTGGATTGCGGAACTAGTAGGGAGCTTAAGTCTACACATATGTGAAGAGTGTAAACAACAAGAATAGAGAAGAGTTATCTAGGGAAGTACAAGAGAGAATAATTATGCGCTTCCTGTAAATGAAATCAGTGCTATGAAATCGTTCCCCCAGGGTGGCTGTGAAATCCCTGCTGAAAGCAGTAATTACTAGGCACAGGGCAAAGATTCAGTCGGCAGGCACAGTGGCAGCATTAACTTAGAGCCCTAAGACACTGGTGATGCCAGAGTATACCTCTTCAGCTTTTACTTTCAACAGTCTTTCTCTTTCCCTTCCTCCTATTGGCTATCACAGGGGTGGGCAAACTTTTTGGCCCAAGGGCCACATCTGGGTATGGAAATTGTATGGCGGGCCATGAATGCTCACAAAATTGGGGGTTGGGGTGCAGGAGGGGGTGAAGACTCCAGCTTGGGGGTGGGCTCTGGGGTGGGGCCAGAAATGAGGAGTTCAGGGTGCGGGAGGGGGCTCCAGGCTGGGGCCAGGGGGTTGTGGTGTGGGTGGGGCGCAGGGGTGCAGGCTCTGGGGTGCAGGAGGGTGGGACCAAGGGGTTTGGAGGGGGGAGGGGGCTTAGGGCTGGGACAGGGGGTTGGGGCACTGGAGGGGATCAGGGGTGCAGGCTCTGTGTGGCGCTTACCTCAAGCAGCTCCCGGAAGCAGTGGCATGTCCCCCCTCCGGCTCCTACGCAGAGGCGCGGCCAAGTGGCTCTGTGCACTGCCCTGTCTGCAGGCGCCGCCCCATGGTTGCTGTTCAATGGGAGCTGCGGGGGCGGCGCTTGGGGCGGGGGCAGCATGCGGAGCCCCCTGGCTGCCCCATGCATAGGAGCTGGAGGGGGGGGCATGCTGCTGCTTCCGGGAGCTGTGCAGAGCCACGGCACACGTGGAGTGGGGCAAGCCCCGGACCTGCTCCCCGGCAGGAGCTTGAGGGCTGGATTAAACATCTGAAGGGCCAGATTCGGGCCCCGGGCCATAGTTTGCCCACCCCTGGGCTATTAGCTCTGACCTTCTTCCTCCCCCCTCCCTAACAGGCCATTCATTCCCCTCCTATATGCTTCTCTGCAATCTTCCCTCCCTCCTCAGTCCCTTCTTTCCTGTCTGCTCCCCCACTTCCTACCACTCCCTCAGTGTCACTGTCCATTCCTTTGTCATTATTATTAACTCATTCCTCTCGCCCTTCCTCCTGGCCCCTCTCCTGTATCTCCATCCTACATTTAAAATAGAGATGTTTGTATATACACACAAAAAACAACTCCCTACATGCTGCTGTGCAAGGCATCCCTGTGAAGATGGGGTTCATGTCCACAGGAGTGCAGCTCCATAAATTCAACTCTCCTCTCACCTCACACCGTGGAAGTACACAGGTTCTGCTGCCACAGGGTCATCTGCCATAGGGACATCCAGAGATGGCCCTTACAGGGCTCTTGGTGTTTCCAATATGTTGGCGTGTACATCATTGTTGTTAAGGCTCATTGTCAGAAGGTAGCTGGCCCTCTGAAGGGTCAGGGGCTCAGCCTACTTCTGACAGGCTCCACAAGGGAAAATGAGGCAATTCAGGTTCCCCTCAGACTAATTAATTACTGAATAACTGGAAACCAGTTAATTGGGTAGGGATGATGAAAGGGACCCTGTTTCCAGTGCAGAAGGGAGTTAGGAGAAGAGTGGATCCTTGGGAGAGGAACAGTCACAGGCTGCAGGAAATGAAAGTTCTCATAAAAAAGACTTTTTTGGGGGAGGGTTGGGGTGTCACCTGCAAAGGAAAGGCAGGGAGAATGCTCCTGGGTCCTTCTGGTTTGGTCTCCATGGGGGATGTTAACCCAACAGGAGGGATTCTTTCCCCAGCCAGTACCAAGAGCTTCTGGCTCTAGAAGAGAGTTCTGGGTCATGAATAGCTTGCTGGTAAGGGATCATGGACATAAATGGGGTTGATGGACTCAACCCAGCGCTTAATTTGTGCTGGGGCTTGCTGGGGCTGAGCCTTGGCACCTCCAGGCTTGGCAGTAAAGAAGGCATGGAGCCACGCATTGAGCAGTGAGAATAAAACAATATTTGAATAGCTACTTGTTCATTCAGTTAGCACCATCCATCATGTGCACTAAGGATGGGGAACATGTGACCTAGTTATTAAAGAGGGCATCATAACAAATGTGCACAAAGGGGCCTAATTCTGGCATTTCCAACTTTTGAGTTCTTGATTTTGCAACCTTAACATTCTTTTAACATAGGTTTTTTGAATATCATGGTATATAAGTTATATATTTTAATAGTATTAAAGCTTTTTTCATTCAAACCAGACATTGCAAGAGCTTTTATATAATATTATAGAATTATATAGCTTGAAACCTAATACTAAATATTTATATATTTAAATTTTAAAGTACAGTATATATAGTAGCGTTAGGTAGGAAATAGTTTTACTGTCCTGAGATATTTATTTTTTCCTATTTCAAACTGGGACAAAAAGTTGAAATCTCAATTTTTCAGAAATTCATAATCTGAGAAAAATTTCTGATTGGGTTGATTGAAATGTTTCATTTTTGATAATTTCAAAACATTGTGATTTGATTTCAACCTTTTAATGTATTTAAAACCTTTTTTGTTGTTGTTATCCATTAACTAAAATTTTGGAATGAAAGGCTGTTTTGAATCCAAAAACTAAATTTTTCATTTGAAAATGTCAAAATGGAGCATTTCAACCATTTTGAAACTTTTTTAAAAAAATTCAAATTAGGATATTAATAAAAAATGACTCTTTCTGGATAACAATTCCTGTTTTGACGAATCTGCATTTTCCAACATCAACAACAAATATTTAGCTGGAAAATTCCCAACAATCTCTCATATGGAATCATCCCAAAAATTCTACTTTGGACTTACACGTTGCATTTCCTCTCCTGTTTTAACAAATCACCACCTTTTATTCTCCTTAATCAGAGCAAGTGAGACTACTGATTTGGCTACCAATTGAATCAGCAAAATAGTCTTGTATCTCCATGTAGAGTCCCATGTAGAGTCCTAGCCTCTGACACCTGGTAGCCTCCAGTGAGCCCTGCCCATATGAAAGTACAGATTGAAACTTCATATGAATCACTACGTAACATTCCAGTGAATCTGATGTGTGACATTTGATTTACCAATAAAGCAATTTAAAGTAACTAGAAAGTAATGGTCACCTGAAGTTAAGAGCATAACAGACAGTGATTGACTTGCTTGTTCTTCCGTTAAAGGTGTCTATTTTGATATAATCTTTCTTTTCCCTTATAACCTCTGCTCATGCTAAGCAATTACTTTGACACATTAATACCCTGTCTAGGGTGCACTGTCAATTTAAGATGAACAAAAGTAGACTAGGCAAAATACTAAAACCCTTTTTTCATATAATTTCATTACTAACATTTTAAATGGGCCTGTTGAGATTTATGCTAGGAATTTAAACATCAATTTAAAATGAAAATACCACTTTGAATTTGGGTGTGTTTTTCTAAGAACTTAAAGTGGATCACAACTAAACATGTATCTCAAGGGCAAGGATAATAAATGATTATCTTAGTATTCCCTGACATTGTGCCTGGCACTGGACAATAATGACTGCATGCCCAATAACTCTGTATTTGGACCCCCTTTCTATCAGTATTATTCAGCCAGGCTTTATAGGGGGATTTGGGGATTCCCATTTGCACACAACCCTTTCTGAATTGCATTAAGCAAATCATATACAGTTGTGGTAGTGAAGGACTACAAGGGATGTACCCACTGTTTTCCCTTCCAAAATAGTAGTTTCAATTATATTTCCCCTTCTAGTGACACTTTCTTGGTCTCCCTTGCCTTCAGCCTACTTTGAATCTTTAAGAGAGAATCTTTCCAACTGCCATTATGCTACATTGAATGGGCACCTACAATTTCCAGATTCACTCTAATATCTAGATGTCATATTACTTTGTATGAAGTGGCCCAGCAGCCATGAAAAAGACCTTGTAATCAAAAGTTTTAAATCAGTATTCCTGAAATGAGGACCCTGACCACTTGTTGTCATTAAATATACTATGGTAATAGCACATATAGCAAATTTTTATATCCATAAAAAGAAGTAGGTCAATAAAGTCAAACAAACAAACAAACAAACAAACAAAAACGCCAAAAAAACAAAATCAAAACTACCTGTGGCCCCCATTCAGGAAATCAAGACTATTCAAAAAGTGCACTTAAATGTTAAGCACATTTTAAACCCCCCTGAACTTAATGGGATTTGAACACATGCTTTAGGTTGAGTATGTGCTTAAACTCTTTCCCATATCAGGGTTTATGTTAATTTAACATTATGGCTGAGGTTTACATACAGAAGTGTAATGGAATTAGAAAATGTGGGTCTCAGTTTAGCCATAAATTGGCTCCCACTTGCATATGCTGTACTTTGTATTACGGAATATGTTTTTTACTTTAATACTTTTATATCTATAAGAATATGTAATTAGGGATTATCCATTTGAATTTCCTAACTATTCTGTATGTAAAATACCAACCACAGAGCTACATTGCATTTTGTTTGCATTTGATTTCCTCAGTTTATTCTAGTTCTATTTTGTTTTATAAACAATAGAGGGCTGTGTGTTTATCTTGGGGTCATTAGATTTGTAGTAGTAGTTATTTGTGCTGCCAGCCAAAATGTAACTAACACCTTTTTAAGACAGGAAAAAATAATATGAAATTAAACTCCTGTTTTTATGCCTTTTCTGCCTAAAAATACTAATCTCTCTGTTTACCTTTACTGGAGTGAAATCCCACTGTCCATAGATTTGAAAGGGAAATAAATGTAGTTTACATGGTTTGGATGTGTGATGCTCTATTTGGAACCAGTATTTAGAATTTTGAGTGGTCCGAATCTCTTTTGCAGGGATGCCCCACGTTTAATGTGGGATTTCAGTACTGAACTGAACTGGTGCCTTGTCTCCTCCTTATTGGTTTGATCAGTGTTTCTGTCAATCAGGGGATTTGCAAATTTATAGGTTAATCTGTTTTTCCAGGGTCCATCAAAGCAAACAATTACTGTATCTCCAACAGACTGAAGTATTTTACTAATGCATTCTAGATATTGGCTTTACATTCAGATTCCCTCCTTTTTCAAATGCATATCAAGGCCTTCAGGTGGTTAGAATGATCAGAGAGTTGTACATAACACTCGTTAATGTATATTTAACAATATAGAGTTTAGCATGAGATCAAGACTGGCCCATCTGCATTTGTATTTTTTTAGTTCCTCTTCCTTCATGCTAGAAACGTTACTCACACTGTAATGTTTGATCAATCAAGCAAGATGCTATTATTTTGAAGACTTCACTATATATTTGTATTTAGTTCCTTAATTCCTTTGGATTACTCTAAGCATTCCAGGTACTAACATAATTTGTTGAATACTCTTTCTGATCTTTTCACTGGTAATTGGCAGATAAGGTATTTTGTTGAATTGGCTAATTATGCATAATATAACAAATTGATTCCTTCTGGAGAGTTGTATGGCATGGTTATCAATAATTTATTTAAGCGGAATTCTTGTGTACATTGACATAAAAGGGTACACAATCCACTTTTTGATAACTCTCTATCACCTTTTAAATCAAAGGCGGGGGAGAGCGGTAATCTTAGAGAGAGGTTTTTTTGTTTGCTAGAAGCTCAATAATCCCAGTTGAAATTGATGAGCAGTCATCTTATTTTTTCATCAGGTACATTCTTGTCAAATAACAACACAATTAGCTAAACTTCATTTTCAGCATTCCATCTGAATTGTTATTTGAATAGTTTTTGAAAATCAGAGGTGTTATGCGTGGGTGGAGTGCTATACAACTGCTTTTAAATGAGCTGATTTTCATAGCACATAGTCAGCCATTCAAGCATTTTCTGTGACATGAGGTAGGCATTGTTTTTGCTCATCTATCTCACTGCAGCAGGCCTGAAATGACTGCCAATTAGTCACTTCATAAATCAGCAAGGAACTGGAATTGTGAAGAATCTGTTCAGCATAATTTAGTTAATTAAAAATTAATTTATTTCATTCAGTACAGATAGCATTCATAAATTACAAATCAAGGTTAATCATAAAAACATATATCCCTCTATAATTCAAAGGAGACTTGGCATCAATTATTTTCAAAGGGCTATTTAAAGATAGTCCTGGTGAGTCTATTTTTTAGTAAGGACTCTCTATCAAGCATAAAATTCTAGCACCATTGAAATCAATAGGAGTTTTGGCATTGACTGCCATGTGCTCAGGATTTTACTTCAGATGTTTAAATAGACCTCTACCCCGATATAACGCTGTCCTTGGGAGCCAAAAAATCTTACCGCGTTATAGGTGAAACCGCATTATATCGAACTTGCTTTAATCCACCGGAGTGCGCAGCCCCCCCCCCCCCCCCGGAGCGCTGCTTTACCGCGTTATAGCCGAATTCGTGTTATATAGGGGTAGAGATGTAGTATCTTCTAATAACGTATGTTGTCCTGTTTGTTTGTTTCTTTCAATAATCTAATACAAGTTGTCTCAAAATTCCCCTTTACTTGTTTGCAAAAATAATGTATGCTATGTTGTATGCTTAGTAGACACAGTGTAACTGTCTTTTCTGCTAATTATTGCTGACTGGTAAAAATTAATGCTAGAATTTTCTGTCTTTGTTTAGATGGTTTTTTGGACCAGTCACGCGAGCAGATGCAGAGAAACAACTGTTGTGCCCTGAAAATCAGGAAGGAGCTTTCCTAATCCGAGAAAGCGAAAGTAAAAAAAGCGAATTCTCCCTTTCAGGTATCACAGTTTTTTACCTTGAGAAATATTGTAAGAGTTTTTCATTTGGCCTGTTTTTCTTTTCTTATTTTCTAGAGTGATAAACTGCATGCATGAGGATGAAATTAAAATCTATAATAATCTCTTGTTCCCAAGAGATACATAAAAGTTGGTAAGAGCCATAGGTCTTTACTAACTTTTACTTTTAGCGCTTTATTAATATGCTCAAAATTCAAATTAACTTTCTGTGCTTATTGCTTTCATTGTTCCAGCTGCCTTGAAATGAGAAATGTTTTCATAATTAAAGAGCCACAAACACATTAGAGTTGTGCATCAATGCACCTACTGGTTCAGATTGGAAATGAAACACATGTTGGCACTTGGCAGATCTATACAGGATATGAAAACAGTAGAATCTCTAGAATAAATCCTTAGTTTTAAACTGCTCTTTTTGTGGGATTGGTTTGCAAAACTAGACTTCAGAAACACATGATCAATCTGCAATGAAAAGTTAGTTGTATCTATGGTGGTAGGTTTAATTTTTGTATTTAGTCAAGATCCCTCATTCTGGCTTCAGGAGATGTGATGGACTTCCTAGTAAAATTTGTACCTGAAATAGACTGATTACCTACCAAATAGGGAAAAGCATGATTTTACTTACAGGAGCCAGGGCCGGCTCCAGGCACCAGCTTAACAAGCAGGTTCTTGGGGCGGCCAAGGGAGAGGGGCGGCACCTGCGGCAATTCGGGGGCGGCAAGTCCCTCACTCCCTCTAGGAGCGAAGGACCTGGCGTGCCGCCGATTGTGGCTTTTTTTTTCCAATTGCCGCCGCCGATCTCGATCGCGGATTTTTTTTTTTTTTGCTTGGGGCGGCAGAAATGCTGGAGCCGGCCCTGACAGGAGCCAACCTTACTTCTTTTTAATGCTAGTCCTAATAGGTAATATGAAATATTATCCCATGATGGATTTTCTTGGACACCATTCACCAGATCTGTGATACAAATATAAGCCAAGAGAATTATAAGAGAAGACTGTCAGTGGGGGTATAATGTTGTATACCTGGAGATGTACTGGAAGCAGCTTTCAAAGTTTTTGCTCACAGAGTAGTCTAGTGACTCTTCAGTACTTGCATTGAATTAGGATGGTTCCACACACTCGATTACATTAGCCCAGTAAAGCATTTTACTGTTACTGGAATAGAATGCAGTAGAGGTGGCAGTATTTTTGAGGCATGTGTCAGCATGCTAGGAAAGTGAACAGCTTGTAATCCACATACATTCTGACCGTGGTAAATCACCTGGAGACAGCTTAGGCTTTAAAGCACAATCAAAAAGTATCTCACATCCCTGTCAAGGCTGACAAAGGCAACAAAATACTGCAACTCCAGCTAGTATTCCCTAGCGATATTTTCCATTTCATTGAGGTTGCTCAGGCATCGAGATCAGTGTAAAACAAGAAGAAACTGCACCCTTATGGATCATCCCAGACTTACGCTTTGGCATGTTTATAAAGATGTATAATTACACACATACATAATTCTATTCATGTAATATGTAACCAGTGAATTATAAGAGAGGAACCTGAACCAAAGCCTAGAATCTGAGAACCCCCGCCCTTTGAAAAAAGCATGGGTCTGTTTCAGAAGTTTGTAGTTCTGACCCATTTCTATTAATTGTGTGATAGTTCAGTATTGTACAACAATACTTCTTTACTGAAGACTTCTACAAAGTGGGATTTGACTATTGCAGGGGAGGAGAGGTGTCAGTTTAGACCGGGCCGGCTCCAGCTTTTTTGCTGCCCCAAACGGCGAAGCGGGGGGGGGGGGGGGAATCCGCGATCGACGGTACGTCGTCGGCAGCTCAATCGCACTGCTCCATTCTTCGGCGGCAATTCGGCGGCTGGTCCTTCGAGCCCTCTCTTTCTCTTCCGCGGCATTTCGGCGGAAGCTCAAAGAGAAAGAGAAGGACCGAGGGACCGCCACCGAATTGCCGCCACCGACCCGGACGTGCCGCCCCTTTCCATTGGCCGCCCCAAGCACCTGCTTCCTGCGCTGGTGCCTGGAGCCGGCCCTGGTTTAGACATAATTTTGAGTTACCTGGAACAAATGTATTTATATTGAGTGGAAACCATGTGGAACTCCCAGTGTTTTCAGCTGTTTGACTTTGGTTTGGAGTTTAATTTGTACCTGAAGCTCAAAGCAAAACCCCAGAGGATTTGACTCTGTGAAGATCAAAACAGATAAATATTTTTGCCCAAGCCCCTGTAACCTGAAATCTATGAGGTTCACACTAATATATAATGGAGCCAAAGATATAAGAAGGAGAGATTAATAGGCAAATCTACTTAGGTGGCAGGGGGGAAGAGGGAAAAAAAACCTGTCTTTCATTAAAATGAGCACATTTCATTTCTAATGTGTCATTGTGGAAAAAACTCACATTTCGTAAATGATTTAGAAGGCAAACAAGACTGTTAGAATTCAACTTCAATTTTTAATTTTAAAGAGAGGTTTTTGTGGGCCACAAATGGTTAAACTGAGATCGCATCAAACTTTAGATAGGCCACAGAGATCTGTTGCTATCATCCTAACTGCTTGATGTTTGTCATATCTTTTTTTTATTTTAAAAATGCGTATGTTGCAGAAGGAATTTTATGTTGATGATTCTTGCATCTGGTGTAAAAGGCATTAATTTTTAAACATGCCTCTGCCATCAGAGGCATTGCCTCTTTTTAATTAAAAGCCATAATTTAGATGTGTTCAGCTTAATTGAGTGTCACTGCCAATAACAACAAGAAGCTTGTCTCTTATTCTTGAATAATGATATCTGCAAGATTAACTGCATTAAATGACAATGCATTTAAGCACCTGCTATACTTCTATACATACGTTTAAAACTCAGATACGCCTGTTGCTACAACCTTCTTTTTAAACTTTAGATTACAGAAGGCAAATATACCTATCCTCAGTAAATTGCATGGAGGTGTTGAATCTGAGTTTGTTGCTTGCCTACAGACTTGGGCCATGTGGGCTGCCTACCCCCTCTTCCTAGGGATGAACATAGGACTCCCCCTGATCCCAGTGCTGGGAGTGGAAGCAGTCAAGATACATTTGGCAATTATGTGTCTCTTTTGTGCTCCCAGGACAAGGCTGTGTGGTTTCCTGTGGGGCTGGGGGAGAGAAGGAGGATGACATTTGGTTGGAGCAAAGAGTGGGAACGACAGGCAGCTGCAGACAGCGCAGGCTGGTGGGGAAGAGAAGGGTCAGACAAAGGGAGAGGGAAGATGTTGTGCTGTAGTTTTTGAGGTCTGTCCTTTTGCCGAGTTGCTTTTTGTTGTTGTTGGTCTGTATTTGTGAGGCTGTCTTGGTTTAAATTAGAAAGACAAGGTGTCAGAGGTCATAGGTGCTGACTTTTATTTTTCCCTGTGGGTGTTTCACCCCCCCTCCAAAGGCCCTGCCCCTACTCCTCCCCTTCCCCTGAGGCTCCTCCCTTGCTCTGCCTCTTCCTGCCCCCACTCTGCCCCTCCCCCAAGACCCCCGCCCCCCGCTTGCTGCTCTCCGCCCTCCCCCAAGCACCTCCTGCCAGCAGCAAAACAGCTGACTGGTGTGGCTGGTGGGTGCTGAGACTCACTATTTTTTTTCTGTGGGTGCTTAAGCCCCAGAGTACCCACGGAGTCGGTGCCTATGGCTAAGGTAATATCTTTTATTGAACCAATTTCTGGTGAGAGAGAGACAGGCTTTCAAGCTAACATGGAGCTCTTCTTCAGGTCCTTTGGGCAGGTACTGTCTTTCTCTTCCATGTCTTTACAGAGCCTAACACACTAAGGGCTTGTCTACACTTACATTTTATAGCGTTTTAACTTGCTGGCTCAGGGGGGTGAAAAATCACCCCGCTGAGTGCAGCAAGTCTGAGCGCTTTAAAGTGAGAGTGAAGACAGGCTCCGAGCTCTGGGAGCAGGGCCAGCACAACCCATTAGGTGACCTAGGCGGTCACCTAAGGAGCTAACATTTGGGGGGCGGTGACCGCGGCAGACAGATTTTCGGCCGCCCCGGTCGTCGTTGGTATTTCAGGGGCGGGACCTTCCGCCGCCTCTATCAAGGGCGGCATTTCGGGGGCGGGACCTTCCGCCGCTTAGGGCGGCAAAAAAGCTGGCGGTGCTCCTGTCTGGGAGCCATGCTCCCAGCACTCAGAGCTAATCCCCTCGTGGAGGTGGATTACCAGGAGCGCTGGGAGAGCTCTCTCCCAGCACTCGTGCGCGACCACACTCGCACTGCAAAGCGCTGCTGTGGGAGCGTTACCGCGGCAGCGCTTTGAAGTGTCCAGTGTAGACATACCCTAATACTCAATCCTGCAGCCTTTAAGGTGCTACCAGAATACAAATAAATAACTCCTCAAACATGCAGGTCCTCCACACGAAAACAAATTTCATCTACAGGGAATAGGAAGTCAGTTAAAGTAACAGGATGGGCAAAAGTATTGTCTTGCTTCCCAGTGCAAGAAAGCATTCTCTGGACCCCCTGAAATAGAGAAATAGAACCATAAAAGTAGGAATGATGATACTTTTCTGAAATGTTACATATAAATCTGGTCCAGTGAAATTGGTATTTCACATTTGTTTCCTCGCTACAATCTCATTATAGGGTTGTGAATGATGATAGTTACCACAGTGTTCTGAAAAGTGGGCATTTCCCAGATCTTAGTTTATAGTGTATTCGGAAGGTGTCAATGCACCTTCTTTCCCCTCTTTCTATGTTTTGTTTTCTCTGTTTTGTTACCGAATAACTCTATTTAAGTTCTTTCCTTTAGCCTGATCCCAAATTATGCATCACCAAAATGTACTCAGTATTTTAAATACTATATTAGAAAGAAACAACTTTTGAGGCTCATTCAGTCTAATTATTTTTATGATCTGGAAATATACCTACTTCTGACCCTTATATATAGAAAATCCCTTGTTTTAAACGGCACCTATGCGCCCTCTGGTGGCAGTTGTTGGCAATCGCATGCGACAATACGAATATGTATTCCTGCATAAGGAAGTGTGGGGGTGCGGGCGATGGGGGATATTCTATTCAATTAAAATTGGATTAATGATCAGAAAAACTCCACCGTATGCTAATATTTTAATTGACAACATTTTGAATGATTCTAACATTGCAGGAACTTATATCAAACGTACACACATGCCTGTGTGTGTATGTATATATAATATAATGAGGGTATGATGGTGTGGTATGATGCAAAGGCTTTATCAGCATGACAAAAGGGGAAATAAGAGTCTTCCCAATATTTAGATCTTCAAATTAGAGATGAGTCCCATATACTGTACTACAAGTACACACATTAGGAGGGGAGGGGAAAGAGACTGAGATATACATTAATTTGTTTTCCCAGTTAAACAACAATAAGAAAAAAAAGAGGCTCCACTTGTCAACAAGACTACATTATATCGACTTGCTGGAATTGTAGTTCCTAAAATGTGTACTGAGCCTACAAACGGACAGATTTTCCCACCATCAACCCTCAGATTCATTCTGTGGGAAGGTATTAATGGGGAGGAAACTGTGTGAGGTCACCTAGCAAGCGGCAAGGTGCCCAAAATAACATATGGGGCTGCAGGTAGCAAGAAACCCCACCCATTTCTGCTTTCCCCCTCCTTCCTCACAGGCTGACGATATTTTCCAAGTCAAAAACAGGGACACCCCCATTGTGGTGGGGTGGGCAGTAGGGATTTTGGTGAGGGATAAAGGAGGATGACAGGCAAATGGGAATTAAAGAGGGACATCCTCCAGTGGCAGCCAGGTCAACCACACTACACTATGTCTACAGTGTAGCAGACAGCTGTGATATTACTGATGGGACTTACACCCATTAGCCCTTAATGAGCAGTGCAGTTTTCTCCTCCTCCCCCCCCCCCCCCTTGAGAAGTTCATCTCAAATCATTCCTTTGGAAGTGAAGGGAGAGTTGTCTTGGTCATGGACAAATGTGCAGATCCATGTTAAGTTTCTGCTTCTGCACCAATCCTTGGTCCCTGACACTCACTCTTCTACCCCCTCAGATCATGGCCCTGGCTGACTGACATTCATTTATAAAGGGAGTTCCTAACCTGTCTGTGATGGGCAACAGAAATGTGAATACATCCCTGTTCTTCCTTGCACTGTAGACTGGAACAAAACTGCAATCATGGAACTAAATACAGGCTACACATTCCTCTCGCCTTTCATCCAGAACCACCAGAGAGTCCTCTGTGGGGTCCTAGGAAAAGGGCAACAGTGCCATAGAACACACAGACCCTCCCACGACCACCACCATCATCTTCCACCCTCAGAACTCGTGGTCATAATTTACAGAGCAACTGAAGAGGAGTAGTGGAAGCCCTTGCAGGAGGGTCCACAAGGAGGCAAACTATTAAAGTGCATGCTGCCCTTTGTTCCAAGTGTGATTAGCAAAGCATTTATTAATAGAAATGCCCATGTCTATGGGCAGTCGAACATCAGGAAGTAGGGGGTGTACTACATGGAGGTGCGCATCATGTTGTTATACACATAGGTCAGCTGCAGCAAGTAGGAAGGCCAGTCTCTCTGCCACATCTCTGCCAAGGGCCTTAGCCCTGCTAGCAGCGTCTGGTTGGCTTGCTTGCAGAGGGCTTTGTATTTTGGGTGGTAGGCTGTCATCCTTAGCTTGTGGCTGCCATACAGAGAGCACAATTCCTTAAATGCCTGTTACTCAAAGGGCATGCCTTGGTCTGTGATCACCGCGGAAGGGTTGCCATAGGGCTGGGCAAAGTAGTGCCAGAAGGCTTCTGTGGTTGCTCTGGCCATGATCTCCCTGAGGGGTGTGGTGACCAGGAATATGGCATAATGATCCACCATGGTCAGGAAGTCAGATGCACTGCTCTGACTTGGCTCCACCTTCATGTGGTCCAGTGCTAACAATTCCAAGGGCACGCGGGTCTCCATTGGCTGGAGGGGGGGCCAGTCCCTCACCTCCGGGTTAGGCACCTGCGGGACTTATGGGTGGTAGGCACTTCTGAAAATTAGGTCCTTAAATATACATTTAGGAACCTGACTTTGGTTACTCTGTTTTTAAAATGTTGGCCATAAGCTGTATTGTACTACTCTATATATTTAGTAGCTGGGAGCTTATATCTCAATTTATTTTTTAGTCTTTGATGGAGCAGTTGTGAAACACTACAGGATCCAACAGGAGGCTGGAGAAGGCTTTTTTCTTAGCAAAAAGAATATTTTTAAAACATTGAATGCTTTTGTTGACCACTACACCAATAACAGCGATGGCCTCTGTGTAAAGCTCAGGAAGCCCTGTATAAAGGTAAAGTTAATTTTATATTGTGCAAAATATATATTTTCAAACTAACCTGCTGGTTATCAGTCATAAGGTGCTAGGTTGCAAAATGACAACCTGATTCTTTGATGAAGTTGCATGGACCGCAGAACTGTTTCATTCTTGGAGCTGACACATTCATAATAAAATACCCTGACATTTTGAACAAATAATTGTGTGGCTGGAGGAAAAGAATGTGCCAACTTGTGATTTATGAATAGCTCTGTATATTGAGATAAAATCGCCAAGTTCATAACTCTAGATGTCTATACGTATTACTGAGACAAAACCATCAGGTTCATGCAGGCAATATTTCATTGTCCAAAAAAGCTTACAAGGGGGGTTGATTTTTTAAAAATGTAGGGCTCTTTGACTAGTTGTAGCATTTTCAAGACTTATACAATATCAAGTAACTGCTGCTCTTTCATTTCAAAGTTTTATTTGAAGCTCAACTAACTTTTTTGTATTAAGAGGTACCCAAGATGTGGATTTGTAGATGCTTTTTACATTCTCTTTTGTGTTTTATCTTTATCATCTGTGTGTTCTGTAAGGAAACTTCATTCCTCATAGCTGCAACTTTAACTGACATATTTTTAAACAAAGATTTATTATACACTTTGCTGAACAAATAGCAAAATATCTAATGTTTGTGTTTGGTTCTTTACACCAGAAAAAAGTTCCTGCTCCTTTCGATTTGTCATACAAAACTGCAGACCAGTGGGAGATAGACCGAAATTCTCTGCAACTGTTGAAAAAATTAGGTTCTGGTCAATTTGGTGAGGTGTGGGAAGGTCTCTGGACTAATACCACACCAGTGGCAATCAAAACATTAAAACCAGGTATGTCACACATCACTTTGAATTACTAATATTGTCAGGCCATGGCAAGAGCCCACTTTCATGTTTTGTAAATACTCTTTATAAGAAAATCAGGGTATCTAATCATCTTCAAAGACCTGCATCTTCTGGATAATAGGTAAAATTGAGTTTGTTATTTTGAGACCCTTAAAGATTCCATGGTACTTTGTACTAAGGTTTTATATCCTGCTTACCTAAACTCTCACTGCTGTTTCATTTGTTCTTTGTTCTTCAATTTCACACACACAACACAAGCTCCCCGCCCCATCATATAATGTTGCTGGCACAGAATGGCTTACGTGTTTCACCCTAAAGGTAGCTGCATTTCATCAGTAGGTGAAGTGATCATTTTATCTATAATCTGTAGGCTGTAAAAATCCTTCTGGTGGATAGGTGCTATATTGCTAAGTTTTATTGTTATAGAATCTGTATAAATCTCTCTGTTCTTATTCAGAGCAGTAATACAGAGTAAAACACTCTAAATAGTGATTGGAAATGTGATAACACTTTGCATATTTATGACATACTCTACTAATTGCTGATGTTTATCTACTGTATATCCTTGTGTGAATAATGTGACATCTGTTTGATTTTTTCTTTACTTTTAAAATTAATTTTAAGTGTCCTTTGCATTGTAAAACAACATCTACCAGCAGATGGCACAAATCACATAGATAACAAAACCCAGCATAGGTGATATAAACATTTTTTTAAAAAATAGGGATATCGTAATATGTTTTCTTTCATTCAAAAAGCATTTGTGAGGTTCTAATGACTCTGATTCAGGAAAGTCCCATTGAGGGACTTCAGTTTTTAGCCTGTGTGGAATCTCTGTCCTCTTTATTTTTCATTTTTTTTTTGTTTTTTGGAATGGCCACATACAATTTCTTCCCTATCCTTCAAGTGCACATAATCAGTAGGCTCCTGATGATACACCCTGGCCTCTCTGATTATTTTACGAGTATGATCCGTTATCAGGACCTTTTGCATTGTGATCCCAGGATCTATAGAAGGCAACTTATAAAACAAAATTGAAAAAAAAGTGTAGAGTCCCAAATGTAAGTTATTCATCTGAAGGAGCTTCACTGGGGTTTGAGGAGAGGATGATGTCATGTTACCTTCACTCCCCTATAACAGATTCTGGGCCATTTTGACAGATATTCCTCTTCTCTCAGTCTCCTGCATTTAACAGCAGAATGCATAATGTGGCCCCTATATTTGATTTTTCTACTATTTTAACTCAATATTTCATCTCTTTTTTCTCTTTGGCAATGCTGGAAGCCATCCATTTTACACAGACAAAAATTAAGGTACAGCGAGAGTAAGACTAATCTCTCTCTCTCTTGTCTTTAAAGTGACCAATGATCTTGAATGCCCTAACGGAATGCCCAAGCTCCAAGGTGCTCAGCGTCCCCAGCCCCACAATGAGAATGTCAGTGCTCAGCACCTTTGAAAATCAGGCGGAAGGTATTTTAAGTTGAACACCCAAAATCAATGGCCACTTTGGGCATCCAAAATTTGCGCCTTTTAAAAAAACTTTTTGGCCTTCCTCTCTCTCTGCTTCAGTCTCTTCCTCTGTAAAATGGGAATACTATTTTCCAACCTGGAATCAGAACTGATAGAGGGACATAGAAACACATTGTCCCCCTAGTCCTAACTGAACTCTCCCTACTAATTTTTTAAAAAGCTATCAGGAACGATAGGTCATTCAGTTATTTGGTTGGCTGATACCAATTCCATTTGGTACTACTTAAATTGTACAACAAGGAAGGTGAGAGCCCAGATAATCAGCCCTTATTCCTTCATGAAAGAGATTGATTTTCACATGTGTTCAGCCACACTACTCCTTTCCACTGAGATCACTACCTTGACTATTGCTCAGTTTGTCAACCCTAGCTACATCCCCAGAGGTGTCACTGGAAAGCTTGAGAAACACAGCACAGTACTACCGCATTATCACAAGGGAAGAAAATAAGGTATTTCTGCTTCAGTTTTTATGTTTACGGTTGGTTCCTGGGCTGTGGAGATTGGTTAAACACTTGCAGCTTCACATTGCTGATTCATCAATCCCAGAAGCCATTTATTGCTACATAGACAATAAGGCAATAAAAGATGATCACATAAATAAACTGCAGTAGATTTGTTAGATAAAATTGAAAATTTTACACTGTAGTTAGCAAAGAACCATAGTTTATGTGGCGACTCTGGCAATAACAGAAGCATAGCAGTGTGGAGTGCTGGAAGACTTTACCTCTGATATTTACAATTAGATTGGACAAAGTCATAGATAATATACTATAGATATTGTTCTACTCTGGCTCAGGAAATGGATGAGATGGTTTAATTCATCTTCTCCATCTCTATTTTCTGTGGTGTGATCCAGCTCTTGTTTAAGTCAATGGAAGGAGTCCCACTGGCTTCACAGGGGGTGGGTTTGGGGCGTGTGATTCTATTCTTGATATACCTTATAAAATATCACAATATTCTACAGTAAAGACAAAGTATTGTGATAACTAGATTCTGTGTTCAGAACACTACAGCATATTTTTCTAAGGGATTAACTTTTTTTGTAAAATGTCCTACCCCCACCGTGAAACCTCCACATTTTAATCTCCTAGCACATTGGGTTTCCAAAGCTTACTTTCATAATTTCAGCAATCTCTGTCAGACATATTGATTTAAATAATTTTAAATACCCTAATCAGAGTAATAAAAGCTTAGTTTGGTATTAATAAAAATGCAACAGAAGCCAGATGTTGTAATTTACTTCATCTTAATATAAAGGCAATCGGGGAATGGCCTCTGTAGTTCATGAGTTTTGACTTTAAGGTTGTTATATTCTGGGGCACATACTGATTCTTCACACTTAGAATACAGAGATATAATGGTCTTCATAGACACATAGCATAAAAAGCCAGAATTGGCCATTATATCATCTGGTATTTCCTCTTATATATCATAGGCCATTAAACTTCACCTAGTTAGCCCTGTACTGAGCCCAATGACTTATCTTTGACTAAAGCATAACTTTCAGAAAGGCATGCAGTCATGACCTGAAGGCATCAAATGATGGTGAATCCACCACTTGCCTTGGTAGTTTATTCCAATGGTTATTCACCTTCACTGTTAAAAATATGTGCCTAATTTCTAATTTGAATGTGTCGGCCTTCTATTTTTAGCCATTGGTAAACTTTTCTCTATTCCACTTTCAGACCCAATACCTACTCCAGGTAAAGGTACTTATATACTTATCAAGTCACCTCTCAATTTTTTTTTTTTGATAAACTAAACAGATTGAGTTCTTTAAGTGTCTCACTGTAAGGCATTTTCTCCATCTTTCAAATCACTCTTGGGACTCTTTTCTATGCCTACTCCAATTTTTTAACAATTCTTTTAAAAAATCCTTTAAAAATGCTTCCATTGCTGGAAGACCTCCCAGCCCCAGGAAAATCTAATTCCCAGAATGCTGTAGGAAGTGGTATTGGTGAACCTTTCCCTAAGCCAATTTCCCAATATGGTGTTAACAAGTATTGAGATACTGGAAGTCCTGTGTTTTTTTGTTTGTGTGGGTTTTTTTTGGGGGGGGGGGGAGTATAAAGCTGATATCCTGTACAAAATCAGTGGGTAGTTAGATTATCACAACCTAAATTCTCCCTGCAATTTCAGTTGGATGCCTTATTTTTCTTCACTTCCTATCAAACTGTTGTCTACTATTGTACATTATTAAAATATTGCTGCATTCCATACCGATGGGCTAGGTTTCAGTGATGAAGAAAGTGGTTTCAGAATATTTAATGTGTACAATAATGCAGGATGAAAGGTGATATGTAAATGTAAGATATTATTATCTTTGTGTTATAATGATTATTATTCCTGGTACTTGTAAACTACCAGTTGATGACTACAAGTGAGCACCAAACTGAGCTTATGTCATGCTTCATTATGCATCATTTCTTACAGGTCAGAAATATGAAACAAAGGGAGTAACAGTTAATTATTGTGCAACTCCTTAGTTCAGAGTTAAAATGAAATAGGCCTGGGATTAAACAGACAGATGTATATACTAAAAATAGACAAACCTTAAAATGATTGTTAATGTCTATATAACATTTAAAAGTGAGAAAAAAAGGCAATGGTAAAAATAGAGACTGTAGCGGCCATTAAGCATGGTATGCACAAACAATAAAAAGAATTAGGAGTGGAGTCAAATATACACATTTTAAATCATCCCTTTTATAAATTGTCTTTTTACATAGTAAACTACACCTCTACCCCGATATAACGTGACCTGATATAACACGAATTGTGATATAATGTGGTAAAGCAGCGCTCCGGGGGGGCGGGGCTGCGCACTCCGGCGGATCAAAGCAAGTTCGATATAACACAGTTTCACCTATAACGCGGTAAGAATTTTTGGCTCCTGAGGACAGCGTTATATCGAGTAGAGGTGTATTCAGAAGGATCTATATTTTTACATGTCTATAAAGCACTTACACACTTTATATAAAACATAAATAAGAACTGGATGTTTGCATATGCAAGCAGTGCACATATATAAATCTGATGCCATAGAAAATTTGGGGTAAGAGTTCCAAATACACGCATTGACTTACAGTTAGACAGGCTCCTAAGTCACTTTTGAAAATGTTACCCTAGGCCCCCTAGTATGAATGAAACTGTGTTGGGTATAGGAGTGCAGTAACATGTCACAGATCTAGTCACGCTCCTCCTGCTGGATACTCAGACTATGATGAAGGAATACAAACACTGAATCCCATGTGCTGTAGCTTGCTGGAGCTATGCAGAGTTTAGGTGCTGTGCCTGGCTTTGGGCCTCTAGAAACTCAATCCAGTACTGACCCTGTGTCTGAAACCTATCTTGGCAGTGGGGCCCTATGTGCCATTTTCCTCAAGCCTCCCAGTGACTCCTGCATATTCCACAGAATGCCACCAAAGGTGCGAGCCTTATGGATTGCAGTTTACCTTCGGGGGTACACAACAGTGAAAGCAGACACAAACTATGCACAGGATTCTAAAACACAATTGCTCTTTACTTAACAGCACGAGCTATACACAGATCTAGATAAAATAATAAACATACCTGTATATACTTTCTCTGCCTCAGTTTCCTCACCACTCTGTAGTTTTTGGGGCTTGGGCAGAATCCTCTGGGGTATCTGGGATCCTTCCCTGGCAGCTCAGTTTCTCCTCAGAATCATGGAGCCTTCTCTAGCACAGCTAGATTTTCTGACCTTGTCTGGTACTGCTGTTACACCAGAGCTCCCTTCTACGAAAGCATGCCTGTTCTCTTCCTCTCTCCTGCCTCTGAAAAACCTTTTCCCTTATTCCTCCTTGCTTTGCCACCTCTGTCCCTTTGTCTTGTTTTGGAATTTTTCACTCTTTTCACTCTCCCCATCATGCAGACAAATTGGAGCAACTAGCTTCAGCTCCTTAGCATACCCATTGTTTGGTCAGAGTACAGTAGTTAAGGTTTCAAAATCACCCATTGTCCCTGGTTTGGTAGGCACATGCTGTACCCTCTGTCAGCAAGTGGTCAATTCCACTTCCATATAGAGGAACTCCTGGATACAATAATTTCATAATTATTACTTTGTAACACCAACCAGAATTCAAAAATTGTACAGACGAATTCTCCAAATTGTCACATGTCTATTGTTTAGTAATGAAGCGGGGGAAAAGCTATCAATAGAATAAAAGATAAAGAAGTGACAGTGTCTCCAGAGGGAAGGGGGGAGGAGTTAAAGGTGATAATAGAAATTGCAGTGTTGAACTATTAGGAGGATCAGAAGATGAATCCATATGGATTCTGAATCAGTTTTTCCTGACCATTTGGAAACTGATTTCTGATCCTGCCAATGGTGGATTATGGAGCCCTTCAAAATGTCAAGATGATTTGTCTATAGTCTTTACATTAACACAGGGTTTCTATTATCCTCACTGAAGGAGTCAGAAGATTCCTATTTAAACTGGAGGCTTTTGATTAAAGCAGGGGTAGGCAACCTATGGCACGTGTGCCAAAGGCGGCATGTGAGCTGATTTTTAGTGGCACTCACACTGCCCGGGTCCTGGCCACCGGTCTGGGGGGCTCTGCATTTTAATTTAATTTTAAATGAAGCATCTTAAACATTTTAAAAACCTTATTTACTTTACATACAACAATAGTTTAGTTATATATTACAGGCTTATAGAAAGAGACCTTTTGAAAACATTAAAATGTATTACTGGCACGTGAAACCTTAAATTAGAGTGAATTAATGAAGACTCGGCACACCACTTCTGAAAGGTTGCCGACCCCTGGATTAAAGTAATACAGAGGCTTATGAAACCTCTTTAATATTTTTTATTAATTCATCACTATTTGAAATTCTTTTCTTTGGTGCCAGCCTCATTTGTGAAGATAGCACAAGCTGTCATGTTATTTTTCACAACTGTTTATACACTGCTTTGACACCAACGCTGCTGTGTTGGCCAGCCACTCCCTGCTATTGTCCAGACCATTTTTATTTTCTTTCCTATGAGATGGCAAATCTATTTCCTGGCCAAAATTAGCCTTGTTCACTGAAAATAGTACTGCCCAAGAGTAAAACCTGAGGAGAACATTTGTCAACGTTTTTCACTTCAATCCTGGTTTTTAATGCAATCTCTCTGATCTCAGAAGGCAATGTATATTGGACAGACAGGAAGACAAAAAAGGTTTATTGGGGCATGACTGAAAACACAGTCACTTAAGACCTCAAATGAAAGTTTTAGCAACACATTCTTGTAACTATTTACATTGTACAGAGAAAGACAAAGTGTCCACTGGGGGCATGCAGGTGCACAAGCATAAACCATCTTGCGTTGAAAAGTTACACTAGGGACTACAAGACGCAGGCCAAGAACTGCAATGTTCAGGCTTCTGGCAATGAGGGTTTTGTCAGCCCATGAATGACACTACAGCTGGGAAATAAGGGTTCCCTTGTCACATTATTGTTTCCAGGCCACAATGATTATGCTGACTTGCCTTTAGGCCTGTCGGCCAAGAACTACAGAATTTTGTTGAAACAAGCAGTAATCACAACAACTCTCAAAGAAACATAGTAGAAGCAGTTTCTTTCTTCAGAGATTTCCTTATTTGCTCCCTTATATGTTTCTTTATCTTTGACTCTGCCTAACAGAGTCTGTGACTTTTTAGGCACTTACAGGGAAAGAGTTGCAACAGATACTCAGCAGGCTTTCTTGCATAGATGCAGCAGAACACAGTAGTGCCTTCTTGGACAGTGAATGCAGTAAGTCTTTAAGTTATCGTTCACTCCATAGTCTGGTCTTATTGATTCCAACTGTCCATCAGGTATCTGAGACACAGTATACTCCAGTGGGTAGGGCACTAGCCAGGAGATGTTGTTGCTACTCCTGGCTCTGCCAATGAACTGCTGTGTGAACTTGGGCAAGTCACTTTACCTCTCTTTGTTTGTTTCCCCTCCCAACCTTTGTCTTTTTAGATTGTAAAGTCTTTGGGAATGGGATTGTCTCTTACTATCTGTCTATACCTTACTGAGCTCAATGGGCCCTCTAGGCCCTACCGTAACAATAATAATAATCCCTCTCAGACTAGCTACCTCCATCTTCCCTGAAACCATTTCTATGATATTACTACCTCATGGACAATTGTCTGCTTCTGAAATTCCTTTTATCCATTTCCTCGGCACACTCTCTTGTTTTATCTTCTTCAGTTCATCCCAACTACTTGACATACAGCATGTCAATAATATTTAGTCTCTGTGATATTCCTCAAAGAAATCCATTGCAATTTATTTACCAGAGGATCCTTCTAACCAAAACTGAGTGCAACAAGCATTTCTGTTTATTTTTATTGGGCAATTTTACTTTGTTTCTGAGACTTTGTAAATAGCATGGAGGTCACTCTGGTGGTTGGCAGGTGAGCCCCTGTCTCAGCTTCCCCACACCCTGGGCATAAATAAGTCAAAGAAGGCTTTTCAATAGTAAAGAGCACCCTCTTTAGAGGGTTTCATTTATTTAACAGGAAACGATAACATGAAACAAAATGAAAGCTTCAATCAGATACTCCACTGGAACTCTGCTCCTGCAATAATCATTTTTATGTTTTAGTCCCTCTAGCCCTGAAGCACTCCCAGGCTAGATTCCCTGCCAGGAGTTTGGGTCTCTACTGGGTATTCAGCCAGATGCCAGTGTCTCTATCCCCTTGCCCCCCAATGTGTTGTCCTTTGCTGAGCCAGTCCCTAGTGACTCCCCAGGAGGTTCCCTGCCTAGTTCATTCCCTTGGGATGCTTTGGTCCCTTGCCTGGGAACACTTTCTCTCTGGGCCTCTTCCTTCTTCCATGAGCCTCTGTTCTCTAGGAAGACACCACTGGGTGTAGCTTCCTATCCAGCTCCCTGAGGAGCGTCTCTCCTCAGGAAGTTCTTCTTTTCTGGGTTTCCTGACAGAGCCCTCATAAGCTTGTAGTAGGCCCACGTACTCCTTATTTAATTAACTGTCACCCTGTTACTTAGGTTCTATGTGGGTGAAACCAGACAATCACTACGTTCTTGAATGAACTCACGCAGGAAAATGATAAAAGACAAAGACACCCTATTACCTGTAGGTGAACACTTTGCACAAAACGGTCACTCTAAATCTGACCTGTCAGCCCTCATCCTCAAAGGAAACCTGCACAACACTTTCAAAAGACAAGCCTGCAAGATTAAATTCACAACTTTGCTAGACACTAAAAATCATGCGCTTAATAAAGACACTGGATTTATGGCTTATTACAACAACCTGCTTATTACAATAACCAACTTACCCCCCTTTTTGTCCTATCACTACAGGGGTGCTAACAGGCCACTTCACCTTGAATGGTCCCTTAGAATATGTTCTAACGACTTATGCTAAACTATCTGTTCCACCTTGTATTTAGCTGTAACACTCTGAGTACCTTTCTCAGACCTGAAGAAGAGCTTTGCGTAGTTCTAAAGCTTGTCTCTTTCTCCAACGAAGGCCAGTCCAATAAAGGATATTATCTCACCCACCTTGTCACCCAATTACTTAGGCCCATAGGTGGATCTGAGTTGGCTCATTCTCCTTAGTGGAGCCTGTTACAGGTATGCTGGGTGCCTGACCCCCTCAGGGACTAGTCCCTGTGACAGACTTCTCAACTTCTACCTCAGGCAATCTCTCTGATCCTGCTATAGTAGATATCTCAGGTTAGTATATTAATGAAGACATTGTTTTTGGCTAAATCCCTACCTGCTTATTATGATTAACTATAATACAACAGTTACAAGGTTGTGGGGATCAAACAGCAAGGCAGGGCCGGCTTTAAGCTGATTCATCCGATTCCCCGGAATCGGGCCCCGCACCTAAGAGGGCCCCGCTCCGGGGGTCTTCAGCGGCATTTCGGCTGCGGGGGGTCCGCTCCGGGGGTCTTCAGCAGCATTTTGGTGGCGGGGGGTCCTTTGGTGCCGTGGAAGACCCGGAGCGGACCCCCCGCCACGACGTGCCGCTGAAGCCCCGGACTGCCACCGGGTATTGGAATCGGGCCCCGCGGGTCATAAAGCTGGCCCTACAGCAAGGTTTGTTATTATTTCTAAATAAAAAGTAAGTCTTAAAAGAAAACAAAAGGAGTATATATAGACAAACCAACAATAGACACTATTTATACTTATTCCAGAGGGATATATATATATATATATATAAGCTTGTAGTAGGCCCACGTACTCCTTATTTATATATATATATTATATATTATATATATATAATAAAATCTAAGCTGTACATGGTTATCCCTCTAGCAAAGTGGTTCCCAAACTGGGGTTCGTGAACCCCTGGGGGTTCGCAAAATGTTACAGGGGGTTCACGTGAGTTCTGTGCCCCCAGGCAACTGACATGTTTCACTTACTAGTTGTTTTTTTCAGCTGCACTGATTCATTTCTCTGGTTACTCTGAAGGTTTCTGGTGCTGATGTGCTTTACAAAGAGACAGAAGATAATCTTAGTGATTCCCACCTGGTTGCTGGGCCTTTAACATCAGCTGATTTTTTTTTCTCTGTTCTTGCCTCAGGTTCAATGGATCCAAAGGACTTCCTGAGGGAGGCACAAATAATGAAGAACCTTAGACATCCAAAGCTTATTCAGCTCTATGCGGTTTGCACTTTAGAGGATCCAATTTATATTATTACTGAGCTGATGAGACATGGAAGTCTGCTAGAATACCTCCAAAGTAAGCAAAAGACTAAAAACTAATTTCAGATAGTACTGTAGCTTGCAGTTTAGTAAATGCGCTAAATAAAGGGGAAGAGTGCAGTGCTCTGATTTAATATGAAGGCTGTAATATTTATTAGGACTGGGGGGCAAAAAGGGTTTAGAAACCATTGGCTTGCCAAACAACCTAAAAGTAATTGGGAAGGGTGGAGACAGAATTTACATTAGGGTCTTACTCACTTTATAGTGGCCCTGGGGCTTTGTGTTGATGTCCTATGCCTAAGGCTAAGATTTAGTCATGGGCATTTTTAGTAAAAGTCATGGATAGGTCACGGGCAATAAACAAAAATTCATGGCCCCGTGACCTGTCCATGACTTGTGCTATTTCCCGGTGACAAAATTTTTGGTGTTCTGGATGATCTGGGGACACAGCTGCTGCTCTGGAGGGGGGCTCTGGGCATCCGCTGGTGCTGGGGGTGTGTATCTCCGGGGCACCCGCTGGTGCTGGGGGGGGATGTGTCTCCGGGGCACCCGCTGGTGTGCCCACTGGTGCTGGGGAGGGCAGCACAGGACTGCCGCTGCTGGCAGGGGCCCACCCTGTTGGCCCAGGACTGCAGTCGCTGCTGCTGGCGGCGGGGGACAGCCCCGCTGGCCTGTGACTGTCACCGACGTTGCTGGCAGGGGGCCCGGAACCACGGCAGCCGCTGCTGATGGAGGGCGGCCCAGGACTGACATTGTTGGGGGAGGTGGGCTGTTGCAGCTGGTCCCAGGCTGCTTGAGCTTCTCAGGCAGCCCTGGGGTCAGTTGCATCTGCTGGCTGCAGAAGTCACAGAGGTCCTGGAAAGTCATGGAATCCATGACCTCCGTGACAGACTCACAGCCTTACCTATGCCTTCAGTTCATTGACTTAGATAAGCAAGTGTAATAAATGAAAGACCAACCCTAGTCTCCTATGCAGGTATTTGCAGGTGAAACCTCACCATCCTTGATGGAAAAATAGTGAGGAAACTTGGTTGAAACTCATGGAATTTACATGCCTCTATCTGGGAATAACCTGTGCAGGAGAGAGTTCTGCCCACTATTCCTGAACATTTAAGAAGTGATGTTGACTACAACGGTAGAGGTTCATCGATAGCCAGGAAAAATAGTAATTTCCAGTGTGTTACTGAGTCTGGCCACATACTGTTGTAAATATGACATGATGCAGCACAGTGCAAATCAGGCGATCACATTGTCCCTGGCTAAATTCTCCCTCCTCAAAATGTATTCTTCATTTTCTTTGTTTTAAACCCCTCCCCACCCCTCAAACATTTTGTGCAGTGTTTCCTGCACAGTGGTCTGTCAGGTTCTACCATGAAGGGGGCTGTATTATAGTGATGGGCAAGCAATCCTAATGTATAGTTTATTAAAGTGCTTCAGGATCTTTCCTGATGAACACTGCTGGATACATTTAAAGTATTATTTATTATTATTATTAATTGAGCTGTCACCAGGCACATTAATGGAACACAACAGAGCAATATTTTCATATTACAGATATAAATTAAATTGTCTTCAATGTATTATTATTTGTATCAGTTGTGTGTGCAGTGGACCTGTTGTTGCAATCTTGATATTTGGTGAGGATTTACCAAATCCTGCAATCTCAAATGGGGGAAATATTTAATATTGAATTTCACATTGGTAATATGTCTGTCAGTGAGAACCTCTCCTATCTTTTGTCTATTGAATAAGACATTGTGACTGATTGGTGAGATCACGATGCATCCCTGAGCTTTCTTTAATATTTCATTTCCTGTAGTAAATTCTTTATAAAAGATGGTTTTGTCTAAAATTGTTAGTAACAAGGGACAGGAGGAGCTGTCAAATTTTCCTTACAGGGTAGAGAATAAGTCATGGGTAGATTTTGTAAATTTATTTGCCAGTGCCTGTAGTTTGAGTGCATTGTCTCGCATTAATATCATGAATTTTTTCAAAAGTACTTGATAACAAACCTAAATCAACAAAGGCTGGGTTATACATTTACAATCAGCGATGGGTATGGGGCACTGTGTAGCTGGAAGTGATGAGGAAGGGAATTGTGACTCTCCGAAGAGCATAGAATAATTCCAAAACACATGCATCCTCCTAGTCACTCCACTTTAGGTATCGTGTGCTCCTGAACTGCAACACACTCCATTCATGGATCTATTTTCTTGTCCAACAGACTGAACAATAAGAGTTAGTGTCTGTTGGTATCCACAAATGCAGAACTGCACTGCGTTATATGGTTCTACAACCTGCTGACAGATTTTCATGATGTTGTATCATTAAGCTGTAAATTGTCATGTAGCTTGATTTTTCTCTCTGTTTTAAAGGTCATGGCTGCTGTTAAACACGGGTGTGGGGAGGAGAAGAGTTTCTGATTCAATAATAGAAGAAAATAATCTCAGTGTTGGATTATCATGACAATCAGTTTAGCCTCAAAGAGGAAGTAGGCAGGGCTAATTTAATCATTAAAATTCAGCCTTTCAGCAGGAAATTCAAGGTTTAGAGATTGTAGACTACAGTGGCACACCATACTGCGGAACACTCTTCCTAAAGCACAGCTGCAAGGTGCTCTATATTCAGGCAGATGAACTGCCAGGAGTGAAGAAAGTGATTCAAGGCCGTGCTATCCACTGTCACTGTGAATCAGTGGGACATCATTAGCTGCAGCAGATTGCCAACTGCAGCTGATATTTTTTTGTCTTTAATACCAAGGCAGCTAGGAAGGATAATCCACATTCCTAATATAAAGAGAGCGCCAAACATGACTGGGATAGCAGTATCTCATTGGACTATTCAAATTTGGAAAGGTTTTGGAGAAGTGAAATGCTATGCAGATATGTTTCCTATTACAGTAAAGCACTTGTGCGTATGCTTCTGATGCAGTGGGTTCTGGGTTCAAATGTCACTCATAAGAGTGATGACTGTATATAGCAAGGAGTTGGTCACTCCTTCAGGGTTAATCACCCTGAGTGCAGAAGTGTCTAAATTCGTCTCTCCCCCAGCAGCAGTTAATCTGGCCTAATATGCCACAAAAGGCCTGAATCTGAGTTGTAATTTGTAATTCATCAGTGACATCTTTTGGTACCTGCCTTGCCATTTATGGTCTCAAGTTACTCAGGCTCTTTCCCTAATGTATTGAGCCAGCCTGCTCTGTTCAGGGGTCTTTTAACACTTTGTTTGAGCAGCATATCTGACTGAGCTAAATTAGTATTTCAGGAAGCTGTTGATCTTACAGAGGGCACAGATATTGTTTCAGGAGATTCTATGAAAGAAGACATTGTTTAAGGACAACTCAAGGAACCTTATCACTGAGGCAACATAGCTAACAGTAAGAACCACTCAGGTGGATTCTAAAGATAAAACGAAGCTTTTACACTTGACAGTAGCCGGTCAATTTTTATGTCAGACTTGTCTGGGGACACTGGCCCTGCCTCACCCTCCATTAATCTTTGGTTGCCAAAAGTGAATACAAATATTAACTGTTAACCACATTTTACGATGGGTGATTTGCCTGTTGGAAAGACAAATACCTACACTGCCACAAAGAGGTAGGTGCCACTTTGTTGGGAAGTGCCTCAACCATCTGAGATATACCCTCAGATCCACTGCTGCATTAGTTATTTGCTCTTTTAAAAGAGCTCCGTCTGGATGCTGAATGGGGGTTGTTTTTCAAGGGGAAACTAACTAACTTCACACCTTTACAGATAATTGCTTAACCTTTACCGTTCTTTAGGACTCCTACTTTATTCCATAGCTTGATGTTCTTGGTTTACAGTGGAGACATGGGCCATTCTTTCCCAACAGCTGACACATTTCAATAACTTGAGAACTCACAGAGACACTGTAAATATTGACAATAATCCCACCTTTTTTCTTCGATACAGATGATGCAGGTTCACAGGTCCATCTGCCTGAACAAATAGACATAGCAGCTCAGGTTGCCTCAGGTATGGCTTACCTGGAATCCCAGAACTATATCCACCGGGATTTGGCGGCCAGGAATGTCCTTGTGGGCGAACACAATGTTTACAAAGTGGCAGATTTTGGACTTGCAAGAGTTTTTAAGGTGGGTTTGGATGAGTTTGGATTTTTTTTGTTATTTATGTATGAGAATTAGCATGAACTCCAGCTGTGCAAAAAATGGTTCAGAAAATTAAGGATGTGTCGACATTGCAAACAAAAGGATGTGTTCTGAACTCAGTTTAGCTAACTCATATTAAAATAGCAGTGAAGACAAGGCATCTTGTCTGTTTGCTCTGGTTTGCAGATTGAGTTCAACCAAGATCTCCTATAGGCTTTAACTCAAATTGCCAAAGCGGAATTGCCATGTCTTCACTGCTGATTTAACCTGAGTTAGTTAACATGGCTGGGATAGCTAACCTGAGTTAAGAACACACCTTTTTTGCAATGTAAACATACCCTACAAAATGATATGTTAATTTAGGACTGGATTGTAACCGTACACTGCAGTCTGGGTAGCAGGCAGTGCTGGATCCTGAAAGTCACAATCCATTTCCTGCTTCCCTCTTGCTGAGGAGAAATGAGGTATGCTAGCATAGACACCAACTTCTAATTGTCCCAGGGGGTGCTCCACCCCCCACTTAGCCCCAGGCCCTGCCCCACCCCCGCCCCCACCCCTTCCCCTAAGCCCCCACCCTACCCCGCCTCTTCCCACCCCTGCTCTGCCCCCAGCCCTGCCCCCACTGCACCTCTTCCCCCAAGCCTCTGCCCCTGCTCCACCCATGGCCCCGCCCCCACTCCACCCCTTCCCCCAATGCCCCACCTCTTCCTGCTCCCGCCTCACCCCCTTCCTACCTCTTTCCACACCCTTCCCTGAGCATGTCCTGTCCCCGTTCTTCCCCCTCCCTCCCAGCGCCTCCTGCATGACGCAGAATGGCTGATCACGGCAGCTGAGAGGCGCTGGGAGGGAGGGGAAGGAGTTGATTGGTGGGACTGCCGGTGGGCGGGAGACACTGGGGGGAGGAGGGAGAGCTTGGCAGCCAGTGGGTGCTAAGCACCCGCTAATTTTTGTGGTGCTCCAGGGCTGGAGCACCCATGGAATTGGTGCCTATGTATGCTAGCTAGCCTTTTTTTGCTGACAGCTTACTTCTTCCTTTGAATGGGTAGTGGCTGGTTCAGGGGCGGGGGGGAGGGATGGACAGAAATGGAATCAAGATTCTTCCCATACCTCATCTACCTGCTTGGGTGGGGGGAGTAGCAGCCCTTTGGCAGCTGTTTCCCTCCTCCCTCCCCAGACATTTGATGCAGGGCCCGGCAACGCAGGTAGCCATCACTAAAGAGCAAGGCCTCTCTAGACGTCCCTCCTCCCTCTCATTCCCATGTGCGGGCTCAGCAGTTCAAACATGCTACTCTCTGAGTTCTTAGTTCCTCATTGAGATCAGGTTTTTCTCTACTGTTTCAGTAAATTGTATACTATGGCATACTGAACATGATGCCACTGGGGGTTAAATTAATAAAGAAATGGCTTTTCAGTTTAAAAGGGGATTTTATGAATTTCAATAAGTAGCTGAAAATATCCAAAGCTTTGGTTTTTTAAATTTTTTTATTTTAATCGATTTATATTTTTGCTCTGGGAAGGATAAAAGAACTTTTGTTGCCAATTGGTTTTCATACCAAGTGCAATGGTTGTAGAAGTTGAGATTCATAATAGATCTGGTATTATGCCCTTATTGTGGTATAAAATGTTGAGCTGACACTGCAAGTACTCCTCCTCATTTTTGATTCTACTGTGAATATTTTTAGCCTGAGATATATTTCTTTTTAAACTGAATATGTGAATTTTGAGTATTAATAAAGGATTTTTCTCCTGTATGTGTTTAGGTGGAGGGAGAAATCAACAGTTACTGAAATTTCTTGTTAAACTTGAACATTTCTAAACTAGTCACCATATAATATATTCCCAATAGTGTTCATTTGGAAATACTCATATTCGTAGGCCAAGGGATTGTGGATTCAGGTTTCATACTAATACTTGTGTAGGAGGGCCTACACAAAGTCCTCTATACTCTAAGAGGAAGAGAAGCATAGTAAACATATATATTAACATAATGAAACCATAGTTTGTTTATACAGATGAGAATGAAGGCCCTGATCCTCAAGTTATCTAAGTGCTTAAATATCTTTGAGGGTCGGGGCCTAAGTCTGTGATGCTAACTGCTAGACATAATCTTATGAAGAAGTGTAGGACATAATAGCAAGGAAAGAACATATCCAATTTTTGTGATTACTCACAATATTATTTAAAATCTGCATAATCTGTATATAAGTTTGCATGTTAAAAAACCTGACAGAGGCTAAGATATGTATGATATGCCCTAGATTCCATTTAAACATTGGAAACATCCTAAAATGTTCCCAAAGGTTGGATGTCCATGCAATAAAACTCTGTAGATGTGGGTCTGTGTAAAGTAAAGAATTAACCCCAGAGAACTTCCATTACTAAAAAATATTTCTCCATGTATTATTTTATATATCCATTGAACTAATATATTAATTTAAAATCAGTTTGGGTCTGTCTTTCAGTGCTTGAAAACTGGTGAAGTGGTAATTAACAAAGTCAATAGCCCTTCAATGCCATCAGTAAATCACAAAACAGAGGTTTCTAAATGCATTAGTGCTTGCTATCGCCTCCTCTGTTTATAGAAGATCAGACCCGAAGCCAGTCTGACCATGCAGTCTCTAGTGCCAACATGATGCTTGTGCTGCGATTTCTGGCAGACTTATGGAATCCTTTCATGCCGGATTCAGAATTCACACTAGCAGGCCATAATTAAGCACAAGCCATTCCAATACTGGGTACTCACTTGAAGTTACAAGTGCCTTAGAAAAGCTTCTGTTGAACAAAGATGTTTCTCATCTATAAGATCCCAGTTCAACAAAGACGTAAGCACATACTTTAGTCCCACTGAGTTCAAGTGCTTGACTGAATAGGGCTGAGTTAAGCACCTGCTTAAGTGCTTTTGCTGAATCAGATCCTAGCTTGGGTTTGTTTTGTTTTGTATGTAATAGTTAGAAAATGAAAATGTATATGAAGCTAAACATGAAACGAAACTCCCTGTGAAATGGACAGCCCCTGAAGCGATCCGCTCCAATAAATTCAGCATTAAGTCTGATGTGTGGTCATTTGGAATACTTCTCTTTGAAATAATCACCTATGGGAAGATGCCTTATTCTGGTAAGTATTTTATTTCAAAGTAATATTTAGATACACTTCTTGATTATTTTTAATCTTTTTCTTTATTGAATTGGAGGCTTATTTAAGGGTTGAAAATCTAAATATGGAATAAAACATCGTAGGTGACCTTCATTCCAAGCTGCTGGATGTCCCAGTCCTCCTGAAAGTTCTCCAAAACCTGTAGTTTCCAGCTATTGAAGACTTGGTTAGTCGGTACCAATCGGTGGTTCAATAGCTTCGCTTGTTGGCTATTCGTCTGGGACACCAGACCAGTGAAGTCCACTGCTGGAAGTTACAATGGGAGAGGCTTTTGTGGACCTGTGTTTGACCGTCTTTATGAAGGTATCACATGGAAGGAGAGATTCCAGTGTGAGATGCTGCATAGGCTCAGCAAGGAGAGAAGAAGAGGGTTTTTTTTATTTTCCCAATTCTGGGCTACTGCAGGGGGGAACCCACATAAAGAAAAGCATAGACTGGATTTGGGCAAAAAAGAGCACTAGCCAAGAATGGATTTAACAATATCATAGCAGAATATGTCTCCAGTGGTATGGGTAGCTATCAGGGAAAAGTGACTATTATTAGCACAAGGTAGGGTGACCATATTTCCCTATACTGAATACGGGACACTTGGTAAAATTACTCGTATTCAAGTGAGTTCAACGGCAATCAATCAGGTTCAAATTAACATCAAGTTGACTGAGCCCCTATTAAAAAGAAATATTGCGTAGTTGGACTCTTTATTTACCTTCTTATCTTTAAGGCGTTAGGGGTCACATGGGGAGAGGTGACACACACACACACACTCCTGCACACCTCTCTCACATGGTGTGTGTGTGTGTGTGTGTGTGTGTGTGTGTGTGTGTGACCGACCAACCCTCCCCTCCCTGCCCAGCACTCTCCACCCTCCATGCCTGGCTGGGGTCCCGGGATGGACCCGCCTCTCCTGGTACCTGCTACCGTGTCTTTCTGAGGCAATGAGTGGGGAGGGGGAGGGCACGCATGGTCACATGGCCCCTGTCCCCAGATTTCTGCCAGGGTTCACACCAGAATGTGGCCAGCAGCAGGTGTTTGGCACTGTGCAGGAGGGAAGGGATGGGAGCTGCTTCCAGCACTGGCCGGAAATGGGACGGGAGTGGAGCCCTACTGACCGAGACCTGGCATGAAGCAGGGGCTGCACTGACGGACCAGCAAGGGGAGAAGCCAGCCCTGCTTGCTGCATCTGCGCCCCCACCACCAACCTTGTGCATCAACCCCCATTGTCGGCCACTGGTCCCCACCCCCCGCTCACCACTGGTGGCTGGGTGGCTGGTGAGCAGGGATCCGGCCAGCAGCAGGACCCACAAGTGCTGATGGGGGTGGGGGGGGAGAGGAAGATAGAAAATACAGGACAATTTGACTGTTTTTAAGAAAAAGTCAGGACACCCGCAGGAGGGCTTAAATACGGGACTGTCCCTTTAAAAATGGGACATCTGGTCACCCTAGCACAAGGTGTCACTAAAATGATAGTTTGTTATTTTAATTTGTTGTTTGGTGAGGAGAACATAGAGGAGGGCAAGAGACAGAGGAGGGGACAAGGAAGGGGAACTTCCAATTTATCTCCCCCCTCCCTCCCCCAGCCTATACCTACACAGCCTTTTGTTCTCTGCTTCAATCACCATGACTTCCATTTCAGATGATCCCAGATTGCCACTTCCTGTGCACGGAGCATTTGCAAATTCAGTTTTAGTTTTTTGATGGTGTGATGGGAGGCTTTACTCACTGCTGGGCTGCAATGCCTTCTGGTGGTTCTGGGGATTTGCTCTGTCAGCAGGGCCGGCTCCAGGCACCAGCCTGGCAAGCAGATGCTTGGGGCGGCCGCTCCGGAGAGGGGCGGCACGTCCAGCTATTCGGCGGCAATTCAGCAGATGGTCCCTCACTCCCGCTCGGAGCTAAGGACCTCCCGCCGAATTGTCGCCGCAGATCGCGACTTTTTTTTTTTTGGCTGCTTGGGGCGGCCAAAACCCTGGAGCCGGCCCTGTCTGTCAGGCCGACATCCCTTCCAGCGGTCTCACTCCATCACTCTGTCTCTTTCTCTCTCTGTGGCCCCTTTCTTCTCCCAGGAGCTACAGCCTCCTTTTTCATAACTCAGATCTCCAGCCAGGCCACTATGTGGTTCCCCTTCTGGGGGTAGGTCAAAATCTTGTTGCCAGCAGTCTCAGGCAATCTTCCCATTTGCTGGCCCAGGTGCCATTTCCTCGGAAGCTGGTAGGGGAACCTGGGACTGCCCTCTACTCCAGGTTCCAGCTCAGGGGTTCTCTAGTCAGCAGCCAAGGTTTGCACTCCTATTCCTTGCTGCCTTTTCCAGAGCCTCTTCTGTAACTTCTGTCTCTTCCCATTCCTCTGGGTTAGCCAACCCAAACTCCCTCCTCTGATGGAGTAACCGTAAGTTACCTGCCTCTGTAGCCCCAACCACACTGCTCTTCTCCCAGGGAGTGACTATAGACTACCTTCTTACAGCCTTTTTCTGTTACCAGCCTTCTGGCTTTATAACCCTGGTGCACCTCTGCCCCCAGCTGGGCTTCATCAGCCAATTATTCCTTAGCGCTTTCCTCCAGGTGCAGCCTATAGGTTCATTGGCCTATTTTACCCTTCAGCTCTTGGGAGGAGTGGACACACCATCACAGATGGGTTTCATTCTGTGAAACAAGTAGCAAGGAAAAGACTCCCCTTGCTGAAAATATAAAGCAAAATAAGGCCCATCGTCTTTGCTTCATAAAAGCACACTCTGGTCTATGCTTATCTAGGGCATAGCCTGTGTGAACCTTCACATTTGAAAATGTAAGTCCATGTGCCATAATTGTTTGCTTCCTTGATGTCATTTTCAGGACCATGTCCTCAGTAGCCAGTCGAGAGAAAAGGTCATTATGAAAACCAGTAGATGCTCTGATTGCTTATGGAAGGGCTAGGCAATGTTCCAGATGCAGTAGGTCTTAGTGGCTTTTCTAATCCCTTTACCCAGTGGCTTAGATCTTGAGTCCACTCATCACAGGTCAAAGGTGCTTACATCTATTCTACACACATACTCTTTTTCCATTTCCTCTTACAGCTGCTGGTTAAGCTTTCTCCGTCAAAACTTCAGAGCCAACGGCTACTCGTGACACCAACACTTCAAACAGTTCTACTACTTGGTCTCAGTAACCAAACATTACAACACTGAACAAGGAGTGTCAACACAACAAACACATGCTCTGAAATGAGAACTTTTATAACAAGAGGTTTCTCACTGGAATCACTTTGTGACTATTTTAGTTGCTTAGCAGGGGCCCTTATGGCAATTTTAGAAAGGTGTGGTGCGAATGTTATAAATTCCCACTGAGCAATAAGTCAGGAAGGAATTAAACCAGGGGCACCTATTTCCCCCCCATCCTGCAGCCACTCTTGGTAACTGCCAGGAGCCTGAGTGCTGCATTTAATTTGCAAAAGGAGTAATATGCAGCCACCCTTACTATAATTCAGAGGTGCAGTCCATATTGACAATAGGTTCTGATTTGTAGTGTGTTTAATCCAAGCAGTTTAGCATGTTGGGAGTTGTAGTTTCCATGGGCTGTACATGTATATTAAAGGAAAGGATGGCAATAGGCCATATGCTAGTCACTCAGCCACACTTTGGCCATTTTGGGAATAAACATGCACATTTTAATGAGCAAAACTGATACACAGGTAAACATCTGCAAAAAAATAAACAGATTCATAGAACTTTTGAAAATTGATCTTAAAAGAGATTCACATGTGGCCCTCCATTTGTGCATGTGCATTTTTATGCTCACAAATCACTTGCATGAGCTAGTCTTGTGCTCTGTCCTTGTATGTGCACATACACACCCATTTTTACACCCAGTTTGGGTTTTGTGTATGTAGACATTATAATTTTGCCTGCATAGGAGATATGTGCATGCAAAGTCGTGCATGCAAAAATTGAGCCACTTTCTGATAATTTCCTCTTTCTTCTTCTTCTTCTTTTTTTTTTAAATGTATTTCAGGTATGATGGGCTACCAAGTAATCCAGAAGCTGGATAAAGGATACAGAATCCCTCAACCAGCTAACTGTCCAGATAAGCTCTATAACATTATGTTGGAGTGCTGGAATGCAGAGCCCAAAGGACGGCCCACTTTTGAAACATTGCACTGGAAACTGGAAGATTATGATATGGACTCTACATCCTATATTGATGCAAATGCTTTTGTAAAATGAGTGTTGTGGCAGAGACTGAAGAAAATCAAATGATCAGTTAAATAAATATGGTATAAAGGGTAACAGGGAAAGAAATTTCACCTCAAAATATGGGGGAGGAGAGGTTTAAATTATTAGATGAAACTAAGGAATTTTATAAATTGCCAAGGCTATGGTAATGCTCCAGGACACTAGAAATTTTAATGTCGGCCATTGTCTTGCAAAATTAAGAAAATTGAAATGAGGGGGCTTTATTGTTTTTGTTTGTTTGTTTGTTTGTTTTTTGTAAAATAAGCTCTCTTCTATTTATTATTTAAATAATAGACCAAAAGAATGAACAGATGAGATTGTTGCTCAATAAGCACTGTTGCATTTCACGGTTTAGCTACTAGAATGGTTATTTCTTATTCCTTAGATTGCTGAAGCTCATCAGCTTGTTGCTATGAAGGAATCTGATTACTTTGTTGCACAGCAGGACCTGTGCTTTGAGCCTTTTCTTTTCTTTTTAAAATATCTTGTGACTATAATGCTGGCAAAGCCATATTAGATGTCTTGATTGTACATGGAGTGCACATGCCTTTGCTAAAGAGGATAATGAAACAGATATTGGGAAAAGAATTAAAATAGCAGCAAAACACAAACTTTTTGCTTTGTATGTGCAGTGTCCATCTTATGAAATAATCACAATTAGCATTAGTTAACTAAGTTTAAGACGCTGATGATTTTTTAAATTATCCACTGAGGTGCATAGGGACATTTTATAATCCATGAATTTTAAGAATCATGAAGCTGAAAAGATTTTTTAATAATGAAATAGACATGGCCTTAATATTTTGGAGTGATTCTGCAAAATTCCCAACCTCAGCTGAGGCATTTGACAGCACTGTGCCTAGGACCATACATAGACTCAGTAAAATGCTTCTTTCCCCCCTTCTCTCTGTTCCAAACGTATCTGATTTATTTTATATAGCATAGGATGACATTAGGGCCAGCTTCCTCTGCTGCAGGAGAAGTAGAGCGCTGCTGATTATATGCGGGTCTGAGCATTGTTAGCAACATTTCAAATTTTTCCAATTCCAGGTAAATTAGCCAGGTGTATGGCTTCTGCTAAATCCCGAGACCTCGAAGGCTTTTGTGTGCAGCATAATTGTGAACTATATTTTCCCCTTCATTTTCAATTATTGAACTATAGAATCCATTGTAGTCTGTAATATTAATACAACACATACTATAGGCTCAAAATAAGTATCTAACTACTATCTCCCAATATCAGAGATACAAGGTGTCTGCCAGGAAAATCCTAAAATAGATATAAATAAATGAAAAGATTCACTAACCTAAAATGTGTATGTCTTTCATTGCTTATTCTCTCTGCCATTTCCTTATTTTCTTCTCCTTCCACATCAAGCCTATTTACTCCATTTCAATACCTCCCATTTCCCCCCCTCATTTGTAATCTATTTTTAATCTCCTCTTTTCTTTGTCTCATCTCTTCTTTTCTTGGAAAGCAGCATCTTCTTCTTTTCTACGTGAACCCCATTCTCTGTTGTCCACCCAAAACTCCCTCCTCTATTATATAGTTTCTTTCCCACTTCCTCTTTGTCCCTTTGTATTCTTGTTTTTCACCCCACTCTCCCCACCCTTACCTAATATTAATTACATTTGTAAAGCACTTTACAACATTAACCAATTAACTGCCATAACATTCCTGTGATGTTGGAAAGCTTTACTATCTCCAGAGAAGGAAGAAAAGGTTAAATGACTTGGCCAAAGGCACAGTGGAAGTCAGTGTTGGGCACTGGGATGAAATGCAGCATAGCCTCATGATGATGAGCCACCCCCCTCTTTGTAACAGGAGCTCACACTGACTACTCAGTAGTGAAGCAAGCTCAGCTACTGATTAGTGGCCAGCAACCAGATGGAACTTGTGATGACCATAGCACCATCAGCCCAGGAGGCAGTCCCCTACTCATAAATTCAAGTCTAGGATCCTTACAACCATGGGTTTAACAGGTCCCATGCACAACTTGACTTTTGATAGCCTATTATTTTTCAGGAAAAAAAAAATCACTGCAAACTTTCAATCCTGATGAGGAGATTGCATTTCCGGGATGATTGTGACACTGAAATAGGATAGAAACATTTTAATTAAAAACTGATTTCACCCTTGACACTTATAGAGTTGTAAAATTCAGAAGGGTCCTTGGCTTTGGGCTTCTGTGGCCCCATAGTTTGAGGATCTTAACTCCTAAGGACATTCATGTCATCAAGAACAGATCAAAGGGGACATTTAAGACTTATTGGAATCTTAGTTATAGAAAGCACCTATATTAGATAAACTTTACAGCTGATGATATAAAGGTTACAAGAGTCCTATAGCAAGGGAGCTGTTGCATCAAACTCTCTTACAGAGAAGAAAACCTAACACAAAGAATTTATTGTCATAATTAAAAGTTATATCAAATGGCCCCAAATCCTCTGTGCTAGACAGTATAGTTGGGTTGAAATGGACAGATTCCCATGCTAGCCTTAAACACCTCAATGAATGACCCAGTATGTCTGAAAAAAGCACATATATGTAGGAAACATGTTCCCAGATCAACACAGGACCATGAGCTCATAAACTTGTAATTTCCATCCTCTTCCCTCAAATATGCATATATATCGCATTGGCACCATACACAAGTTTTTTCTTCACTGCTGTATAATTACACACTACATAGATTTTTTTTATTTGTGAAATTTCTATCAAAAACAGTAAAATCAATATTTTTCTATGACTTTATTTATCTTAGTTTAAGTACACTGTAGGCCTGAGGTGTACGTAGGTGCCTAAAGCTTACAGTTAGTACAGGAATTTGTGCATTTCATCCCCAACTGTACTGACTGGCATAGAGGATTTTGAAGGTGCTGGGATATAGTGTAATAACCTAGAAAAAGCAAAACTGTGGACACTTCAATACATAGCAACTCTTCCTCCTGAGGTGAGAGGGGTAGCAGTATGGGGACTGTACTGCATTTCTGAAGAGATGGTGCTCCTGCCACACCAGGAATGGAGATGATTTTGTGTCATCTTGCCAGCTCTGCAGTTAAGTTTCCCTGAGCCAGAGCACTGAATTGAGGATAGCTTGTTTGGCCCAGGGACACTTTCTCAGAAACTCCATGTCCTGTGACTGTAAGAGTCTGGAAATTGGAGTACTTCTTACCTTTTCCTTTTTGTTGTAGAGTTAGATCCAAGCCACAAAATAAAATCTGGCTCTGGATCGGACTGGGGGAATAAGGTGGGATTCAACCTAAGAGTGGCAGAATCTGCTCCTAAGCATGTGCATTTATTCAACTAAAAGTGACTGAATATAAAGGACTTGATTCTCCACAGCCTTGCACCTTTTGTTGTCATTTATACCTATGTGAAGTGGCTGCGACACATTACCATTCTATTTTAGCTCTGTTTTTCACTACTAGTTAGAAAGCACAAGGCAGTGGAGAATTAGGCCCCAAAGAAAGAGTAAAATATAGAGCAGTTTAAAATATTGCTATCTACTCTTTTTTTCCCTCCATTTTTCTATAGGCTGGGTAGACGTAGCTAATCAACTCGTGTGTTGATCAGACCTTGACAGAAATCAAACCTGCTTAGTGGTGGTATAGTGTAGACCTTGGCTGAAATCCTCCTATCAGATTGTTTCCTTAATCCAACCCATTGGAAGCTAATGATCTAACCAGTGGACCAAATTCGGTGATGAATCCTGTTCATGTGCTACCTGAGGCATGTTGCACATACACGAAGAAGATCCAATCCATTTCAAAACAATTTGTATTTATATGACAGATGCCAATTGTAGTCAGAGCTCTTCTCTAAGGCTTGATTTAAATGGAACATCAAGGTTAGCGTTTCCAGTTATAGTGCACACTAAAATGGGTTTAACTTATTGCACTTGATTCTTGAGGCCTTTTATGTTCAAGGTTCTGCCAAAGCAATCTATTGCACTTGTTTTTACTTGGCTCATAGATGGAAAATAATGGATTTAGTTATGAGAAACAGTAATAGATTAAAAAAAAAAACGGACAAATTTCTATGTTTAGACAGAATAAAGGGATCAGGAAGATATAAGTGGAATTTTTCTACAATAGACTAGCTCTTGTAAAATTCACTTCACATAAATTGTACTGAGACACCTTTCTATGTAATGTTTTATTTATGTAATTCAGGGTTTTTTTTTATAGAATTAAATCATTTCATGCAGTCCTTCAAAAGCTCATTTTGACATAAGCTTAAAAATGTCAAGTCAGATAAGACGACTCCCCAGTTGTGTTCTGCTCCGCATTCTTCAAGAACCTCTGAAGAATTAAAATTACATTTTCCACCCTAAATATCAGAAAAGCTGTGAACTTTACTTTTGATTCTTATAAAAAAGTCTTTGAACGGATGGCCTGCAGTCTAGAGCAGTGGTGGGCAAACTTTTTGGCCTGAGGGCTCCATCTGGGTATGGAAATTGGGGGTTGGAGTGCAGTAGAGGGTGGGAGCTCCAGCTGGTGGTGCAGGCTCTGGGTTGGGGCCAGAAATGAGGAGTTCAGGGTGCGGGAGGGGGCTCTGGGCTGGGACAGAGGGTTGGGGTGCAGGTGGGAGGGTGAGGGCTCCGGCTAGGGATGCAGGCTCTGGGGTGCAGGAGGGTGGGACCGAGGGGTTTGGAGGGCAGGAGGGGCTCAGGGCTCGGGCAGGGGGTTGGAGTGCTGGAGGGGGTCAGGGGTGCAGGCTCTGAGCGGCACTTATCTCAAGCAGCACCTGGAAGCTCTGGCATGTCCACCCTCTGGCTCCTACGCAGAGGTGCAGCCAGGTGGCTCAGTGCACTACCCCATCTGCAGGCGCCACCTCTGCAGCTCCCATTGGCTGTGGTTGCTGGCCAATGAGAGCTGCGGGGGCGGCACATGGGGTGAGGGCAGACACCCAGACAATCAGCCTGCACACCTTCAATGCTACTGCAGAAAGAAATTCCAACAGCTCAAGCAGGGAGTGGGTAGTGCATTAGAACCAGTCCTATTTTAACTCTATCCCAGGTCTCACATACAAGATAGACACATTATACCAGATTAGGTTTGGAGTGGTAGATCTGCTTTTCAGATCACATGCAAACAGCCTAGCTACATCACCACCTCAATGATCTCTCTTTGTCTCACGTTGCACCAGGTACCTGGTTGTCCCCAAATGGGCCGAAGTTGGTCCAGCCACATCATCATCACGTTTTTTAAGAAAGGTTTTGTTTTTTTTATTTCATGTAAAACTTTTTTCCTCCCTCAGGTGTTCTTCAAATACCAGCTGACTTTTCTGGGGGGAAAGCGCATTACCTAAGAAACTGTATATCACATTTCAGCAGGAAGGGAATTTTTAGTAACAATGTATTGATTCCTAAAAACCAGGGAAGTCTAATGGTAACTTAAGCACAGCCCCTGAACAATAAAGGTCAATACTTGAAGGCAGCATTACACGTCAGCTGAGCTCTGGTACTTTCAACACAGCAGGTGTTGAGTTTCAGCAATTCTCCTGAGTTGAAACCAAGAACAAATACAAAATTTCTTACTGTTGCACTAGAGCAAATTAAAAAAAAATGAAGCAAGGAAATAAAATTTGTGACAGTGAGGAAAGGGGAAAGCTAATGAAAGTAAGTCAACCACCATGCTACAAGCAACACTGAGCAAAATATGGCCTGATCTGGCAAAGACTTATGTTTAATTTTATGAACTTTGAGTAGTTCCATTGAAGTCAAGTAAGACAAGTCTTTGGAAGATCAGAGCTCAAGTCTGCACTCAGAATGAAACTGCACATTTTTGCCCAAAATGTTTGAAGAAACAAAAAAGATCTTTCATGATTGAAAACGGCTTTTATCACTCACAAGTCCCTGTTCAGAGGCAGATCTGTGTAACTCCCGACTCAGACAGAATGAAACATAAACAACTTCAGAGGAGGACAGGGACAGTCTTTCAACTAGTGGCAAGTGAAGAAGTTTTAGTCACAAATGAAGCAAATCTGAGTTATGAAGTTTACATTGCAATGTCTGCCTACAAGAGCTGGTAGAGCTTTGGGAATATGGACAGGAAGCAAGGCAGGGCTAGCCACTTGAGAAAACAGTCAATGTGCTCCTTCCTACACATAGACAATGAGCAGGGGGTTTCTTAACATCTTTTTCCTGCTATCCACATTCAGGCTAAGGCTTGAAGAGAATTTTACAAACAATGTAGTCTGTAAATGGAATTGAGAGCTTCTCCAGGGGATTGGGAGGAACTTGAGCTCCCCAACATTTGCCTGTTAGTTTCTGTAGAAAAAGAGAAAAAGGAAATGCAGCTGGGGGCCCTGGTTACAACCCATGGAGAGAGTCCGTCGAGGTCAAAAATTCACAAAAATTAGTTAATTGGAAAAAATGATCTGTATGAAAATCCAGCATTTTGCCCAGCTCTAACCAAACATACTTTATGATATTTACCTCTTCTACATGATTCAATGTAGAACAAGTTGAAAGTTTTCAAACGTCAGCAACAATTTTTATCAAAATTTCAAATTCTGAGGAAAAACTGGAGGGATGAAATATTTTCAATTTTAATCCTCTTGTTTTTCTGACCAGGTGTAATTGAGGCCCATGGTGCATCATTAGTTCAGCTCACATTTTATTTTTATTGGCCTGTTGCTAAAATGAACAAGCAACAAAAATGTAGGATACACCAAGTTACAAATGATATGATATGAACAACGAAAGAAGTGGTTTCATTCTTTAGCTATTCAGTTTGGGTGAAATTCACGGCAGTGAAGAACATCCAGGTTAGGCTATCTGCTCCATTTATCCTCCTCTTTAGCTACACACTAAAGCCCCAGTCCTACAATTGTATCCATGTAAGTGGACCCCTGCACCTGTGGGGAGACCAGGTGACTACACTAAGGCTCCATACATGCAAAGGGATTGGCTTACAAGGATTAGAACCTAAGTGGTGCAGGGGCCTTGCACCTATCTTCTGTAATGGTGTAAACTTCACTCTTTAGGACTATATCCAAGAGGTGGGCAAGGCCCAAGAATATGGAAGTTGTTTTAGAAGGAAAATATTTTATTCTGTCTGGAACACAAAAATTAGGCTTTTTCAGACTGAAAATCTTCTGAAAATGACTGTTTCTAAGTAGGATTGTTATGAGTGTGTTGGGCTTTATATTTTGTAGAGGCTTATTTATTTTTGATTTATACAGGGCCATAAATGTACATGGATTCTTACAGACAAACAAAATAATGTGCCTGTCCGAAGAAACTTACTGTCTGAGGGTGTGCCTACACAGCAACCAGGATCCCACAGCAGCGAGTCCCAGAGCCCAGGTCAGGGGCGGCTCCAGGCACCAGTGCAGCAAGCGCGTGCCTGGGGTGGCAAGCCGCAGGGGGCGGCGCGGGGGGCGGCATGTCGGTCGCTGTGAGGGCGGCAGTCAGGCGGCCTTCGGCAGCGTGCCTGCGAGAGGTCTGCCGGTCCCACTGTTTCGGCGGCAATTTGGCGGCTGGTACGCCGAAGCCACGGGACCAGCAGATCACCCACAGAAACGCCGCCGAATCCGTGTGACCCCGGACCGCCCGCAGTCATGCCGCCGAAGGCCACCTGACTGCCATGCTTGGGGTGGCAAAAAACATAGAGCCGCCCCTGGCCCAGGTCTACAGATTCGAGTTTGTGGGGCTTACGCTATGTCATGAAAAAAGCAGTGTAGATGTCAGGCTTGGGCTTGAGCTCTGAAACATAGGGAGGGGGGTGGGCTTCAGATTCGAGTTCCAGCCTGAGCCTGAATACCTGGTTAGCTATTCTAGTGCCGCAGTGCAACCCCAAGTCTGTAGACTCAGGCTCTAAGCCTCACGGACATGGGATCCTACTTGATGTGTAGACGTATCTTAAGGGTTTGACTCAGCAGACATTTACTCCATGCTTGTAGCTACTCCTGCATGGCGTTTTATTAATTTCTATGAGGCTCCATGCAGGCATGATTTAGGGCCCACTCCAGCTCCCATTGACTTCAATTAGGAATTGGTTCAGGGCTTATATTTACAGAACTATTTTCAGGATTAGGCCCTAAATTAAGGCATGACCTCTCCAGAGAAATTGACCAATAGGGATGAGGTAGAAATTAAGGGAGAACAAAAGTTACAACAATAAGATCAGTTGCTTTGGTCTTGAGTGTTGTGTGCACATTTTAAAGATACTTTTCCTTTTAAAGAGTATATTAAAGTTTTTAGCCCTCAGCAGACATGGGAATCTTAACCAGAGTCTTAGTTGAAAGGCTGCTTTCTAGAACATTGTTGCTAATTTTAACATTGCTTGACCTGGGTCTTTTTTTGTAATTTAGAGAATGAGCAAACAGTGGAAGTATTCACACAGTGTGCTCAGTTCCTCGTATGCTAACAGTTCTCAAACTCCCCACTAGGTGGGGGCACAGATTGCTACCTAAACTCAACACTAGACTGAAGCAGCTGAAGTGCCATAAACTCTTGGAGAGACTCTGAGAGCAATCATTCTGACCTATCCAGACACCACACTGATTTCTGGCCATATTAACCCAAAATCTGACTATTGAGAACAGTTTACCCGCTATACTTCAGGAACACACAGCATATAGTTTTACTTGTCCCTCCAACAGATTATAACAATTATGAAGAAAAATGTATTTACTAATTCCTACCCTGTACAACTGTGAGGGATTTCACTGTTTCTGGCGGTAAATCAGTGGATATTGCATATAAAGTTAATCTACGCATGCATCCAATTATAGATCCTGAAGCACTAAAAATCATCTTATGTAGTTTTTCTTACTCATCCTACCTCCCTTGAGACAAGTGATGTGGCTTCAGAAATCAATTGTGATTCAAAATGTTTCTAAAGAGCGAATCTGAAATGCCGAAAGAACTGGTGAATAACAATAATTTAGTTCTTTAATCCCCTGTACAGTTAGATTAGGAGTTATAAGGAGATAATGTACAAGATTTATTTATAATGGCTTTTGAAAGTTTACTGCAGGAAATATACATTAAAGTTATAAATTGCTTATTGCATTGGCCCTTCCTTAGTTGGTCTGTGGAATAATTGTTTTCATCATTGCTTTCTTAATGTACTTTACAGCAATATAATTTAAATATAGTACAAGCATCAAATATTGATTTTGAGTTAACTTATGATTGATATCAAAATTATATCATGATAGTATTTTTCAAGGCTAAACACAGCTGACCTCTCTACTTTATTATCTTTTATATTTTATGAGTAAAATTAAACTGCTGCCTTCTAGAATTAAAATTTACAGTTGCACACTATCATTATAAGTACTTTCTTTGGATATGAAAACACCACAGGAAACTTTCTACAACTTTCAGATGGGTATTGTTAGTCAGAAAATGCCCATTTTCTCTCTGGCAGTATGTTTGCTATTCTTTAGAAAACAGGTTGATTAATTCTGGGTTAAATGACTTGTTAGCCATGTTCAGCATTTTGGTTTCAATACTGAAGAAAAAATCCCAATTGAATAGTCTTCTGGGAGACATTTTTAGAGTAACTTTTAAAACATTATCATTTTACCTTTTATTTTTATTCTTCAAGACTTTACACTTCATCTTTTAAGTGATTTTGTAAATTTTTTTTTGCTTAGGTATAGACAGAACAATGGATTTTTGATACTCTCAATTTTACAGGCCTGTAGGGCTCTAGAGTAAGACAACAATAGGGTCAGCAACAATACAGCACAAAGGTGACAGAAAGGAATCTTAACAAAGCAGCTGAGGGTTTCCCTTGCATAAGGAATCCACACATGGGGTAGGTTCAGCATACCCAGGTAGGGCGGTACAAGTCAAGGTCACAGAACAGACAGGAAAACAACCCAGGATCCTGGCTGCAAATCCTCTGCATTAGTCACTAGACTCCCTTGTAGAACTCATTCTAGTTTTTACTTAACTGATTTTTCAACAATATATTAAGCACCAAAGTGTTGAAAAGCAGGTTTTTCCTCAAGCTAATTTTACCCACTTGGATTCTTCCAGACATTTGGAAAGCACTGCTAGTCTTTGACCCAATCTCTGCCTTTAAGATTTCAGAGATAAGAACTGGGTTTCCCGTCTTTCTGGATAAGGGGGAGATGGAGAAGGCACATGGTGCTGAGGCAGACAACTTGCCAGTCTACCCTGTCTGATTTTTGTTCCCTCAATTTAAGCTTAACAGAGTCCAGAAAAAAGTAGAGCAGAAACATACTGGTGTAAATTATTCAAGTGATGCTGCCATTTCTAGAAGCAGCCCTGACGGGTTTGCCCATAAAACATTAACATGACATTTCTGAGTTGTGACAGGTGGTTTGGGAGAAGAAGGCTTAAGAATAAGCACAACACTGTTTTGTGGGAACAGAGAAATGTGTTCAGCTATAAACAAACACACACCATTGCTGATTTGCACGCAGACTGAATTTAAAAAACACATTAAAATTTAAGAGATCCTTGTAAGTAGATTAAAGCAGATTTGTTCAATGGTGCTATGCACAATCAAAAATAGGGACAAAGTCTGTATTTTCTTCCTCCCCTTCTTTTAGAAATGGGAGTACTTAGTTGTCTCAATTAAATTCTGAAACATCCTAAAGGTTTGGGTTATTTTATGCTTCTGACTGACAATTTGGAGTTTCAGTTCAGTTGTGTCTGCTCAGTTTTCCTAGCATCTCATAAAAAAAAAAGATGCAAAGTTCTTACTGGTTTTTAACTTGAACAGACAGTACAGGGGTGCCCAAATCCCTTTCCTAATAATCACATTTTTCAAGGGAACAGCCTTAGTGCCTCATAAGATGCCCTTCCATTTAATGTTTGCTGTAGATATCCCTGTTTATTAGTAGTAAAATACTATGTTGGACAGACAGGAGCCAGACTTCCAGGTGGGTAAAGCATCTCACAGGACTAGTGCTAGTGTGGGATGAACCTTGTGGAATTAAAGGTTTTACGAATCACTCAAAATACTTTTGGTTTTATAAATTTAGTTCAAGTTCTCAAATATGTAGTTCCCGTAATTTAGCCCTGTGGCACTTTTTTTAATGCAAGGTTTTCTCACAAAAGCAAGGTTTGCTAGTTAAACAGGTGCTAGGGATAAAAGTAATTCCAAGGAAGCTAACCTGGCACAAGTGGATTCATTCTATATGCTATGGGTAAATATCACCATTTAGTTTTCCACTCAAATTTCTCTCTTTCTTCCCCCCCCCCCACTCCCCTATAGTCTCTTTGTCCACTTTGCCCTGTTTTTCACTGAATGTTTTTCTCTTTGGCCCTCTCACTGTTCCTTTTTCACATCTCTCTTAAGGGGAATACAAACCCAATAACATTTGAGTCAAACTTTTAAAGGCACAAATGTCAGAGTAGGCTTGAAATAAGATCAAGTGAGTTTGCCCACGTCTGTTATAGGGTCTTAAGAATACATTTATGAATCAGTCACAGTAGAAATATTGGGGGGGGGGGAACAGCTTGGCATTTAGGGGAGGAGCAGGAGCATATGTGCCAGTTGCTGGAGTGGGGAACAGGACAGGGATACCGGCACTTGAACAGGGGGCATTGGCTCCCACGGCACTAACTGCTGAGGGGCATGGGAAAGCACAGGGCATCGGGCATCGGCCACACAGGAACTGCAGTAGGAATGGCAGTAGGAACTAGTGGGATTCCCCTTCCCAGGCAGGAGCCGCCCCCTCCCAGCCTCAGTAGCTCCCTTTGCTCCCCCTAGAATCATATAATCATAGAATATCAGAGTTGGAAGGGACCTCAGGAGGTCATCTAGTCCAACCCCCTGCTCAAAGCAGGACCAATTCCCAACTAAATCATCCCAGCCAGGGCTTTGTCAAACCTGACCTTAAAAACCTCTAAGGAAGGAGATTCCACCACCTCCCTAGGTAACCCATTCCAGTGCTTCACCACCGTCCTAGTGAAAAAGTTTTTCCTAATATCCAACCTATACCTCCCCAACTGCAACTTGAGACCATTACTCCTTGTTCTGTCATCAGGTACCACTGAGAACCCTCCTATCTCTTAGCCCTTCCATTCAGAGGGAGCTTCCACCCTGTGATAAAAAGTTACTGTCCCTCAGGTAAACCCAATACTATTGCATGCTAAGGAATAATCTGACAGAGGAGATCAGAACTTCATAGCTAATGGGATATTAATGAAAGATAGACCCTTAAAATGTACATGGTTTGCATAGTGCATGATTTTTCAGCTGTGTTGCATCTGGATTTGTCCAGTGATTTTAGTTGCCCGTATCTCATAAATGTCTGATTTCACTCTTAAGAATGCCAAGAAAGAATTGAATTGCCCCCTAAACTGATGTCTGATTCTCACAAGTCCATTCATAGTAGAAAGTCAATATTATGACACTGACTATCAGTCTTATGGAACAAGGAAAGGCTAAAGAAATCCCATTTGAATTTTGTTCTGCAGGAATGTAACCTCATGCCAAAGTTACAATGCAAATGCCCATTGTGGCAGGCCACAGTTAACTAGGCTCTCCTTATTGTGGTAAACCTTAAGGCTACATTAAAAGGCATTATTAATCCAAAGGAAATGCTTACAGTAACAGTGCAGAACTGCAATTTGAAAAATCCTCTGGTGTTTATTGCTTATGTTTGGAACAGATTACAAGATACTATTCAGTGTCCTTATTTGTTTTCCACATGATTTTGTTACTCTCATAGCCTCTCAGGCATTGGCTTCTGCAGCCATACACATACACAGGTGATGGCAGACAGTAAAGCCCAGCAGGCCTTTTCTGGCAGTGTGTAGCACTGGTTGCTGAGCTGTGTGCCAGCACTATGTTGCCAAAGTGCTCCAACTGTTCACTCTCAATTTTTATCTTGGCTCAAGGAACGGCCACCCCCTGCCACGTCTGCTACTTACAGAAGCGGAAACTAGATTCTCCCCATTATCACAATTCACAAGCCAGCTCCTTCTACTACCAACTGCGTAATGGGCATGAGCAATCAAATTCATTCAGTATGCTTGCTTACCATCTTATCCCAGCCTTGCCTTTGACTTGCCAATATTGCACTATTATTCCCATACAAATAAATTTAACACACCATTTTCTTTGGGACGGATGACGGATTGACTAGATTTTACATGTTAGCCACATGCTTGGATGGATGTACCATTTTCTGAATTAAAAATGCCAAGTTATAGCGATAAAACAAAAACATCCCCTACCCTGAGGCTGGCCTGATGCTTGGATGTAGTGAGCTGGGTTAGGCATGTGGGAAAACCAGGATGGGGTTCAGCCTTTTCCTTCCCAATGGATGCTGGGCATAGTGAAGATATAATGTACTGAGTTTTTGGCATGAGTGAGCCGTCCAAATCACTGAATGAATCCTCACTCCCAGCTGCTGGTTGATTGATGGAACTGAATTGGTGATAACTCTGGAGGGAGAGGTTTGCCCTGTCTTCCATCTGGAGCTGCTGTGTTGTGACTCATAAAGATGGCTACTGAACAGGCTGAGTTGGCAGAACTTCCGCAGCAAGCAAGACTGGCAACTGGGGAATAGACAAGTTATCAAGGGGTGTCTGAAATGAGTGGATTTGATGTATCTAATGCTGGTAGCTTTAATAAAAACAATAAATACTGGGAAATAAACCTGGGACTGTAAAGGGAAAAGAGATTGTCTTTAAGACCATGCAACAACTGCAGATTGTGTTTTCTGTTATCTACAATCATTGCTTCCTTAGGGCCAAATTCCACCCTCAGAAATCCACCAGACATTACTGTAATGTACTTTAATTAAGCATGCGAGGGGATGACAGCTGCCTCTGTGTTTAAATTACAACCAGACATTGTTCTGTCGTACTGTAGAATGTTCACATCTTCAAATCTAAAAGTCCTCTTTGTGATTTACTAACTGCTCCCAGTTTGAACCAAAATGGATGCCTTTCGCGAAAAGTTTAAGATAGATGGACATCTGTTATCAGCTGAAACAACAAGATATTTAATCAATTTTGTGAATATAAGTTACAACTGACTTTAGAAGCATTAGTGTGGTCTATTGAGTCTCTTCATAGTTGTAGCTAATAAGAAGCTGTCTGGCTACATGGCGTTTTACACATCTTTTAGATAAATCAGAGATCCAAAATCAAATTCTAGCACTCAGAGGTGTTATATGGATTTGTGATACTCCCTCAAGGCATGGGGTCATAAACCAATGAATGGATTACAATGAAATATAAAGTAATGTTTCTTCACCTGTGGCAGATATAATATTAATAACATTTCTCACTTGTTGTATCTCCTGCTGAACACCAGGTCTGAAAGAGAATTCAAAAACATAGAAATGTGATAGCAGTGAAAAGGCACGTCACACATTGAGAGTCACAATTAGGTTGTGATATTTGTGGCAAATATTATGTACACTGAATTTATTATCAGAATATTTTGGATAAGTAGCTTGGTTCTATAGTTTCTTGACTTCCATGGGATTAGGATTTGGTTCATTTTAAGTATCATTTGATGGTGGTTTATGTTATATCCAATAAAGCTATAACTAGGAGGCCCTGTTGGGAAGCAGGAAGTGGTTTCCTTTATATACAGGCTTTACAGTTTGGTTCAATGGTTTTCAGCACCCCTACTATATAAATTGTTTCAGTACACCTGGTGCTGACCCATGACAAATATATTAGTGTGGAAAGATGGGAAACATGTTAAACATCATTTTTCCTTATGGTCCATTTGTTCTTGATTAGCTAATATAGAAAAATGTGTAGCTATTGTAGAGACCATCTATACAGACTCTGTGTTCTTGTCTTCATTGAGATGGAAGTATGTCTGAGATTCAATAATCATAACTGGTCAGTAGTAGCCAATAGTGGTCTGTAGTAGATATGGTCAATTTTTTTTTAATTATATTTTTAGGTTTCTCAAATGGATGGATCAAAACAAAACTTTGATTTCACAATGAAATTTTGAAACTAAACAACATTTTTATTTAAAAATGTCAATCCAAAACAAAAAAAAATCATTTCAAAAATGTCTATTTGTCATGAAAAATTCATTTTGAAATATTGATTCTAAGTAGAAATATTCATGTTGAAATACTTAGCGTCAGTTGAAATGCCAACAATTTCTGTTTTGACATTTCCAGTTCAAAACATTTGGAGTTTTCATTGTGCAAATATTTTGGATATTTCAATTTTTCATTCCAATCCAGAGCAAAAAGTTAATGGAAAATATTGAAATTACCCACAAAAGGAAATTTTGTATTTGTAACATAACACCTTTTTATAGACAGCGTGCAACCTCTCATTGTATTCTAGTCACTAGGAGGTGAAATAATTTGGCCGGGGTTTTGTACGTAATATGCACAAAACCCATAAGTCACAGGAAGAGGGAGTCATAAAATCCCAGTGCATATATTTTTACATGTTCACCATTTTATTTTGTTGTAAGCAAACCATGAAATTTGTGTTATTATCATTATTAATAACAATAATAATTAATAATAAAAATTTAGTGGTCTTTTAGATATGGATGTTAACATGCTTGAACATTTCTAAAACAACTAACCTAAGATACAGTATTTAAGCATCTAACTGAAGAAGATCCATCAGATGAGTACACTGTGAAAACAGAACAGTCATTACAATTCTCTCAAGGGCATTTTTTTCACTTGCTCACATAATGTGTGCTCATAGCTTATTGTTGATGCTCGTTGGTTGCAGTGTGGGTGTCTCCCACTTACAATGCATTGTATTTTTGTTCTTTTGTAGGGAATGGTTTTGAATTTGTTTCCTATCATTAGCAAAGCGTTTTGCAATGATAAAAAACTAATGTACATAAAAAAATACTTAGCCACTCTTCAAAATGTGGTAAAATGTAATTATGGAAACAAAGAAACATTGGGCCAGATTCACTATGGACTTCAATGAAGTGGGGCGGAATTACACCAGTAGAGAAATTGTTCCTTATGACATTTCAGTGAGTAAAGAAGTTTCTGATCCCTTATGTGGTAGATTTGTCCCATATTTTATACTGCAACCCAAAGTACTAGAATTCCCTCCCATTAACACAGGCAAGCAATAAGTCATAGTGAGAGATGTTCACACACAATGAGCATTATCTGGTTGAAGCACAGGCGTTCCTCTAATTGTGATGCACCCAGAAAATGCAGTTATTTAGTAGCTATCAATCTGACATTTAGCCACAGGGTAGGATGACAGTGGTGGTGGCAGTGTTCATATAAAGGGCTGTATCATTAAACATACAGAAAGGTTTACAATGGGCAAAGCATAGAAACTGGAGCACTGGCGCTAGCAATGCATGTAACAGGAGCTAAGGGATTCCAGTGCAGGTAATTGGAGCCTCATTGCCTAACATATGTAAAATGTATAGAGGATAATATCATATTATTCCTATTTATATAGTCCCTTCTACTTATGTTAGGCAATGACATGCCTATTACTGGCATTCAAATTACTTAGTGCTCCAATTACTATACACTCCAAAGTGTATGCTTTGATTTCCATGCTTGGATCACAGCATACCTGTAGGGATAGTGCCTGGCTCAAGGCCAGCTAAAAGTTCTCCCCCTCCCCTCTCTCTCTGTGCTGCATTGTGTTTCTTGGTGTGTGTATATAATTAGATGGTTTTGATAGAAAAGGGTACAAATAATGCCATGTTGACATTAGGATTTATAGATTGCTTTCTCATCGAGCCTTGTATTTGTTAGGAATGTGGCATGCTGAAAGGCGTCCCCCTAAGCGATACTCACCCTGAGTGAATACTGCATATAGAATATATAGTTTTGATGATTGTAACACACTGTGTAAATGATCTTATTGGTCCAACCATTTTAAATGGCAGCTTATTTGTGACTGTAAGATTGGTGACTGGACGCTTGTCCTGACAGACAATGTTTTGAAAATCAATAGGGCTAATTAACTTGACTTTGGTCTATCTCTACATAAAACCAAATCTGCCTTCTCCATGGTACAAGGGAAAGTGTGTGTGTTGCTTGTAATATGTAATAGTAGTAATAATAATCAATGATAATACTTTGCACTTAAATAGTTTCTTTCATCTGGTGATCTCAAAGCACTTTACCAAGGCGAATAAATATAATTATCCCCATTTTCCAAATGAAGAAACAGAGGAACAGATAAACTAAGTGACTTGGTGGTCCAAGGCCACATAGGGTAAGTCTACACTGCAATTCAAAACCTGCGGCTGGCCTATGCCAGCTGACTTGGGCTTGCAGGACTTGGGCTGCGGGGCTGTTTAATTGCAGTGTAGACTTCCGGGTTCAGGCTGGATCCTGGGCTCTAGGACACTGCTAGATGGAGCCTGAGAGTCCAAGTCGGCTGGCACAGGACAGCCACGGATATCTAATTGCACTGTAGACATACACACAGTATTTCTCTGGTAGAGCTGTGAAGAGAAGTCAGATAACCTGACTCCCCGTGCCTTGTTTTAGTTACTAGACACACTGCTTGTAGCATGGTAAGCATGTTTTGTCATCCAGCAACTGCACTGCGAATATACCTTGTGGGTAACATTTCCCAAGTACCATATTTTCATAGTTCCATCATGTGTTCTCTCTCTCATCTGAGTAATTTCTGTGACATAAAAGCCAACAGCAAATATGAATTAATTGATATTAATTAATGAGTACACAATATTATTAACACTAATATAATGTGTACTCATCAGTTATTATTATTATAAATATGCATTAGGTGGTATTGTGGTATCAAGTATGCTTGCATAGTGACTTACTCATAGACATAGATTTTAAGGGCAGAAGGGACCATAGTGATCATCTAGTCTGACCTCCTGCACACTGCAGGCTACAGAACCTCTCCCACCCACTCCTGTAATAGACCCCAACCTCTGGGTGAGTTACTGGAGTCATAAGACTTCCATCATAAGATCTCAAATTTCTTTAATAATATTAATGAATGAAGCCTCAAAACACTGCCCATGGTAGGAATTATCCTTATATTACAGAAAGAGATTCTGAGGCAGAGAGGTTATGTGATTTGCCCAATGTCACACAATTTGTTTGTGGAAAAGCAGGAATAGAACAAAGATTTCCTTACCACAAGTGTCATGTTTTAACTACTAGAACACACTGAATCTTTTAATAGTAACCATCATAATTCTGTAATACCATTCACATATTTCACAATTTCAGGATTAGTTTTGAAAGGATAAAACTGAGAAGAGATGCTTGCTGCTTGCTCAGTTTGGTTTTTTCAATCATAAAGTGCATGTGTGCTTTCCATATACTGTCGAAGCAGTGCAGTTATGCTCAACAAAAGAACTGCATGGTCTCTTGTAGTTCAAATTGTGTTTGTTAAAGAGCAGGCATATTTTGAATTTTAAACTTAGAAACCTAGGAAGTGAATTCCTGAAATTATTTCCCCTATGCAGTGCTGTATGATGGACACTTGATGGAGCCAATCTGTTCACAAATGCTTGTTCCCTTCTGTATGGCAACCGCCAGAGTTCGCATTGAAGGCAAGACAAAAACAAGCTGGCACCTCAAAAATGTGATTGGTCTTGTGTTGTAAGAGGTGAGCCAGAATTTTATTATAAGGTGGTTTATCACCAAGAGCCTGCACTCTAGGGCCTGGTCTACACTACGAGTTTAGGTTGAATTTAGCAGCATTATATCGAATTAACCCTGCACCCGTCCACACGATGAAGCCATTTTTGTCAACATAAAGGGCTCTTAAAATCGATTTCTGTACTCCTCCCCGACGAGGGGAGTAGCGCTGAAATCAACATTGCTGGTTCAAATTAGGGTTAGCGTGGATGCAATTCGATGGTATTGGCCTCTGGGAGCTATCCCACAGTGCACCATTGTCACCGCTCTGGACAGCAATCTGAACTCGAATGCACTGGCCAGGTAGACAGGAAAAGCCCTGTGAACTTTTGAATTTCATTTCCTGTTTGCCCAGCGTGGAGAGCTGATCAGCACAGGTAACCATGCTGAGCTCATCAGCACAGGTGACCATGCAGTCCCAGAATCGAAAAAGAGCTCCAGCATGGACCGTACGGGAGATACTGGATCTGATCGCTGTATGGGGAGATGAATCCGTGCTATCAGAACTCCGTTCCAAAAGACGGAATGCCAAAACATTTTAAAAAATCTCCAAGGCCATGATGGACAGACTATAGGCTGAGCAAGTGCAGAATGGTGGTTCACTCTACTTCCCTGTAAGCCAACCGCCCTCCCCTCCCCCCTTTGATCTCTGCTTGCAGAGGCAATAAAGTCAGTGTTGTTTCAAATTCATGCATTCTTTATTACTTCATCACACAAATGGGGGGATAACTGCCAAGGTAGCCTGGGAGGGGTGGGGGAGGAGGGAAGCAACGAGTGGGGTTGTTGTACGGGCACCCCCTAGAATGGCATGCAGCTCATCATTTCTGCGGGATGTCTGGGGCTCTGACCCGGAGCGGCCGCTTGCCTCTGTGGTTCTTTAGTAGGCTTGCCTGATATTCTAGGCAGCACTGAATCTCTATTAGACAAAACTTAAAGAAGAGAATGACCTGGGGAGTCATTCCCATTTTTGTCTAGACGCCCCCGACCAACCTCACGGAGGCTGGCCAGGAGCACCCATGACAGCAGCAGATGGTACAGTATCACTGGTAACCATCTTTGCTAACTTGCAAAGGCAAGAAGCTGCAGCTGCTGCAGTGTAGCACTGTAGTACTGCGTCTGTCAGCAGCATCCAGTAGACATACGGTGACCAGGGCCGGCTCCAGGCACCAGCATTCCAAGCAGATGCTTGGGGCGGCAATCTGCAAGGGGCGGCATTCCGTGTGTTTTTGCCACCCCAAGCAGCACACCGAATTGCCGCCGCGGATGGCGGGGGCAGTCCGTGTGCCGTTAGGGCGGCACGCATGTTTCCGTGATGGTGGCAATTCGGTGGCAGCTTCTATGTTCAGCTGCCCGCGGCGGCAATTCGGCAGCTTCTGTCTTCCGGCTGAAGACAGAAGCTGCCGCCGAATTGCCGCCGCTGCGGAAACGCGCATACCGCCCTAATGGCACACGGACTACCCCTGCCGTCCGTGGCAGCAATTCAGCGTGCTGCTTGGGTGGCAAAAACAGTAGAGCCGGCCCTGGCGGTGACAGTGAAAAAAGGCTGAATGGGCTCCATGCTGCCATGCTATGGTGTCTGCTCGGGCAATCCAGGGAAAAGGGCGCAAAATGATTGTCTGCTGTTGCTTTCACGGAGGGGGGGGTTGACTGATGACATTTACCCATAACCACCCATGACAAATTTTTGGTCCCATCAGGAATTGGGAGCTCAACCCAGAATTCCAATGGGCAGTGGGGACTGCGGGAACTGTGGGATAGCTACCACAGTGCACCACTCCAAAAGTCGACACTTGCCACGGTTCTATGGACGCACACCGCCGAATTAATGTGCTTAGTGTGGACGCATGCGCTCAACTTTATACAATCTCTTCCCAAAAATTGACTTCTGTAAAATTGGAGTAATTTCGTAGTGTAGACATACCCTAGGAGTCAGTCCCCAAGTGCAGACAGCAAACACAAGCAACTCACATATGGAGAGTGCCAGGCAAAGTTCTCATGCTTTAGGAGCCCCTCCCTAGGCACAAACGAGTGGGTAAGGGTGGCTGATTCCTCATGTGACTGAGCCAGAAGATTACGTGTTCCAGGCGCCCAGCTACAGAACATGCTCCTGCATGCAACTGACCTGTCTCCCAGTTACCAATTCTTCCTGTCTTAATTTAACTACCGACAATGAAAGTTAGGTGATGAAACTGGTTGCTATGCTAGCCTCGCCCCTGTGAAGACCTAGGTTCAAATGCATTAGAACACAGCAGGGGAAGTAACTGAGCTTGCGTGCTCATTTCTGTCTCCTTCTCAAATCCACCACACATTCTGCTACTGTGCACCCCCTGTTCACAGGATTAAAATAGTAGGAGGGTAGAGTGATGCTAAGTATACATGTAGTATACTGGCTGAGCTATACTGCTAAGTTTATTCTGTGCCTGGCTCAGTTCTGAATGATCAATCCCTCCCCTTCTGAAGCACTTAGATTTAGCTAATGTATTTAGTTGCTTTAAATTTAAATTTTTATATTTAAAATATATTTAAAATTTTAAATATTTAAAAGTATATAACTAGAAATAAAGGTGCTATCACTAGAATTAATTGGATTGACAAAAGAATATTTAAAATGTAAGCAGTCTATTACTGTAAATAATAAGATGGGTGAATTAGAGTACCTCGTATTAAATGAGGATCTTGATATAATAAGCACCACAGAAACTTGGTGAAATGAGGATAATCAATGAGACACAGTAATACCAGGTCGTGCTGGTGGGGGAGTGGCACTATATGTGAAAGAAAGCGTAGAATCAAATGAAGTCAAAATCTTAAATGAACCAAAATGTACCATAGAATCTCTCTGGATAGTAATTCAATGCTCTAATAATCAGAATATAGCAGTAGGAATATATTACCAACCACCTGACAAGGATGGTGATAGTGTCTGAAATGCTCAGGAGATTAGAGAGGCTATTGAAATAAATAACTCAATAATAATGGGGGATTTCAACTATCCCCCTATTGACTGGGTACATGTCACCTCAGAACGGGATGCAGAGATTAAGTTTCTTGACACCTTAAATGACTGCTTCTTGGAGCAGCTAGTCCTGGAACCCACAAGAGGAGAGGCAATTATTGATTTAATACTAAGTGAGCTTTGTTGTTGTTGTTGTTGTTGTTGTACAACTGGCCAGCAAAATTTGAGAAAACTTACCATTGGTGTATGGAATGTTCGTACCCTCAAGATTAAGAAAGCTGTTAGCCAGATGAGTTCAGGGAAAGCTCCTGGAAAAGATGGGATACCAGCAGAGATATATAAAGCAGCAGGTCCAGCAGCACTAGCAGCGTTCCACAGCATGATCATCAACATCTGGGAGGATGAAAACCTACCACAGGACCTTCGCGATGCTACTGTTGTCTCTCTTTTCAAGAATAAAGGCAGCAAAGCAAAATGTGGAAACTATAGAGGCATATCCCTCCTCTCCGTTGGAGGGAAGATCATCGCCCACATCCTCTTGAACTGCCTAATAGCCAGTATTTCCGAGGCAAATCTACCTGAAAGTCAATGTGGTTTTCGACCTGGCTGGAGCACAGTCAACATGGTGTTTGCTGTCAGACAAATACAAGAGAAGTGCAATGAACAGAACATGCACCTGTATGCTGTCTTCATAGATCTGACAAAGGCTTTTGATACCATCAACAGGGAAGCCCTTTGGACCATTCTAACACGACTTGGTTGCCCAAGAAAATTTGTCCAGATTGTAGGCCTTTTTCATGACAGCATGACAGGCGAAGTATTGTCTGATGGAGCCACATCAGCCCCCTTTAACATCACCAACGGCGTGAAACGAGGATGTGTTCTTGCTCCTGTCCTATTTAACCTGTTCTTTGCATGTGTCCTTAATCATGCACATAAAGATCTGGACCGAGGTATATACTTGAAATACCGGCACGATGGTTCACTTTTTGACCTCCGTCGCCTGAATGCAAAGACTAAGACAGTGCAGAAACTCCTTCTTGAGGCACTCTTTGCTGACGACTGTGCCCTCATGGCTCACACTGAAAATGATCTTCAGCACATTGTCAACAAGTTTGCTGAGGCCTCGCAACTTTTCGGACTATCAGTCTCGGAAAGACAGAAGTTCTCCATCAACCTGCACCTGGATGAAATGCTTCTGTCCCGAGTATCTCCATCGACGGCACTCAGCTGAGAGTAGTGGAGAACTTTAAATATCTGGGTAGTGTCATATCCAGTGATGGATATCACTGGATAATGAGATCAATGCACGAATATCCAAAGCAAGCCAGGCACTTGGCTGTCTGCGTGTCAAAGTTTTAAATCACCACAATATCCGGATGTCAACAAAACTGCTTGTGTAAAGAGCTGTTGTTCTTTCATCTCTTTTATACGGGTGCGAAACATAGACACTCTATAGGCGTCACATCAAGCAGCTCGAAGCATTTCACATGCGCTGCCTCCGCAACATCATGAAGATCCGCTGGCAAGACAAAGTGCCCAATCTCGAGGTCCTCGAGAGAGCCCAGATGACAAGCATCGAAATGATGATCATGATGATCATGAAGTCACAGCTACGTTGGACCGGTCATGTCAGCCGCATGGATGCCAACAGAATCCCCCACCAGCTTCTGTATGGTGAGCTCTCCCAGGATAGGTCATCCACGGAAACGTTACAAGGACACCATCAAAGCCAATCTGCACTACAGCAGTATCAAACCTAGGGACCTTGAGGACGCTGCCAGCGACAGAACACAGTGGCGTGCAGCAGTCAGAAATACCTGCATCGCCTTTGAGGAAGACCGCTGCCGGCGTCTACAAGAGGCACGCGAACGACGTCACAGAGCATCAGCAGCGCACAATCCACTGACCGCAAACTTCCCATGCACAATCTGCAGCAAAATGTGCACCTCTAGAATTGGCTTGTACAGTCACCAGAGGGCACACCATAAGACCAACAACTGATGATCTGCACAGATTTGTCATCATCGGATTCGATGGACTACCAAGACTAAGTGAGCACAGGATCTGGTCCAAGAGGTGAATATAGCTGGACCTCTTGGTAATAGTGACCATAATATAATTAAATTTAACATCTCTGTGGTGGTGAAAACACCACAGCAACTCAACACTGTAGCATTTAATTTCAGAAAGGGGGACTACACAAAAATGAGGAAGTTAGCTAAACAGAAATTAAAAGGTACAGCGCAAAAAATGAAATCCCTGCAAGCTGCAAGCTGCCTGGAAACTTTTTTAAGACACCATAATAGAGGCTCAACTTAAATGTATACCCCAAATTAAAAAATGTAGTAAGAGAACCAAAACAGTGCCATTGTGGCTAAACAACAAAGTCAAAGAAGCATGAGAGGCAAAAAGGCATCCTTTAAAAAGTAGAGAGAGGTAAATAGTGGTGTCCCCCAGAGGTCTGTACTGGGCCCAGTCCTATTCAACATAGTCATAAATGATCTGGAGAAAGGGGTAACCAGTGAGGTGGCAAAATTTGCAGAAGATACAGAACTACTAAAGATAGTTAAGTCCCAGCAGACTGCAAAGAGCTACAAAAGGATCTCACAAGACTGGGTGACTGGGCAACAAAATGGCAGATGAAATTCAATATTGATAAATGCAAAGCACATTGGAAAACATAATCTCAACTATACATATAAAATGATGGGGTCTAAATTAGCTGTTACCACACAAGAAAGAGATCTTGGAATCATTGTGGATAGTTCTCTGAAAACATTCACTCAATGTGCAGCGGCAGTCAAAAAAGCAAATGGAATGTTGAGAATCATTAAGAAAGGGATAGATAATAAGACAGAAAATATCATATTGCCTCCATGTAAATCCATGGTACGCCCACATCTTGAATACTGCATGCAGATGTGGTCCCATCTCAAAAAAGCTATATTGGAATTGGAAAAGGTTCAGAAAAGGTCAACAAAAATAATAATAGGGGTATGGATCGGCTGCCACATGAGGAGAGATTAATAAGACTGGGATTTTTCAGCCTGGAAAAGAGACAACGGGTGTGTGTGACTGAGCTCTATAAAATCATGACTGGTATGGAGAAAGTAAATAAGGAAGTGTTATTTACTCCTTCTCATAACACAAGAACTAGGGGCCACCAAATGAAATTAATAGGCAGCAGATTTAAAACAAGCAAAAAGAAGTATTTTTCACAAATGCACGGTCAACCTGTGGAACTCCTTGCCAGAGGATGTTGTGAAGGCCAAGCCTGTAGCAGGGTTAAAAAAAACCTAGATAAGTTCGTGGAGGATATTAGCCAGGATGGACAGGGATGGCGTCCCTAGCCTCTGTTTGCCAGAAGCTGGGAATGGGCAATGGGATGGATCACTTGATGATGACCTGTTCTGTTCATTTCCTCTGGGGCACCTAGCATTGTCCACTGTCAGGAGACAGGATAGATGGACCTTTGGTCTGACCCAGTATGGCCGTTCTTATGTTCTTATGTACTCTAATGCATTCTATTATTATTTACACTTCTAGCTTTGGTATATAAGCACTTTAAAAACTTGTCACTTTTTAGCTGTATGCCATTACACGATGTAATTGAATGGGACTTTTTTTTCATTTGACTGTTTCTCATCAGATCCTACCTCTATTTTGTCAAGTATCAGGGGGTAGCCGTATTAGTCTATATCCACAAAAACAACAAGGAGTCGTACTCCCTTTTCTTCATGTGCCATTACATAATGCCTGCACCTGTAACTTTCACTCCATGCACTGAGGAAGTGAGGTTTTTTACCCACAAAAGCTTATGCCCAAATAAATCTCTTAGTCTTTAAGGTGCCACCAGGCTCCTTGTTACCTCTATTTTATCATCTTCCATCCTCCCCTCCTTACTAGGACATAGAGAATTTCCATTGATAGATCCTCCTCTAAGGGATGTGTCTGTCCGAACCACATGCTCCTCCGCACCTGTCGGCTTTCCCCCAGCCCTTAGTTTAAAAACTTCTCTGCGGCCTTTTTAATTTTAAGTGCCAATGATCTGGTTCCATTTTGGTTTAGGTGGAGCCCATCCTTCCTGTATAGGCTCCCCCTTTCCCAAAAGTTTCCCCAGTTTCTAATAAATCTCACCCCCTCCTCCGTACACCATTGTTTCATCCACGCATTGGGACCCTGCAGTTCTGCCTGTCTAACTGGCCCTGCGCATGGAACTGGAAGCATTTCAGAGAATGTTACCATAGAGGTCCTGGACTTCAATCTCTTACTTAGCAGCCCAAATTTAGCTTCCAGGACTTCTCTCTTATCCTTTCCTGTGTCACTGGTACCTATATGTGTCATGACCACCGGCTCCTCCCCAGGACTACACAGGACTACACATAAGTCTATCTAGATGTCTCGAGAGATCTGCAACCTTTGCACCAGGCAGGCAAGTCACCATGCGGTTCTTCTGTTATACAATAATTTCCCCCCAAATGTATCCCCCAATCAGTTGGGTTAATTAAAACTAAATGGGACACCTTATTTAGGAACTGAATTGGTAGGAGGATTAGCTAGTTGACTTGATACATCTTTTCCATTTATAACTTCTGGGATCCATGATCCTACCAAGGAAGTTTCTGTTTTAACTTTAATTCATATATGACACATTACATGTCATTCTGCTCCGAAAAATGATTGTAGAAATGTCATCTTCTTATTCATGAGACCAGTTCTGTTCTGTGTGTAGTCTGAGCGAACTGCTCACTTTAGAGTGAAAAAAAAGTTTCCCCCGCTCTTTACTTACATTAGCCCTGCAGAACCAACACAGTTAAGAAAGAATGAGCTGGATCCTGTTATTTCTTTTACATAATTTTTAACTAAGTTTCAGCTGTTGGGACAAATTCCACTGTTGTTATTAAGTGATCTAAAGCTCAATTCTGTAGCCTTCACTCACGTGCATGGTCCCTCTGAACCAGGGCCGGCTCCAGGCACCAGGCAACCAAGCATATACTTGGGGCGGCACCTGGTAAGGGGCGGCAGGGGGAGCGCGGCGCGGCATTCCGCGGGGGGGGGGGGGGGGGGGGGGGGG
>NW_020664393.1:601186-799288 GCF_002925995.2 Terrapene triunguis
GGGTGCAGGGCACAAGGCAGTGGGGGTGTGGAGGTGCAAGGCAGAAGGCTGGGTGTGTGGGGGTGTTCAGGGGTCAGGGCAGAGGGCTGGGGGGTGTGGAGGTGCAGGGCAGAAGGCTGGGGGTGTGTGTGGGTGCAGGGTAGAAGGCTGGGGGTGTGTGGAGGTACAGGGCAGAAGGCTGGGGGGGTTCAGAGGTCAGGGCAGAGGGCTGGGGTGCTCCCAGCCCCCTGCCCTGAGCGGCTCACGGCAGGGGGCTGGAAGGGATATGCCCTGTTCCACCCTCTTCCCCAAGACCCCGACCCTACCTCTTCTCTGCTTCCTCTACTGAGCAGGGAGCACGCTACCACTCCTCCCCCTCCCCCTTGCAAGGGCCATCAGCTGATCGGCGGCAGGGAGAGGGAAGAGGAGGGGCCAGAAAGCACCACACTGGAGGAAGAAGGGGGGGGAGGGAAGCTTGGCTGCCGCAGGACTAAGCTTCTGCCTCCTGCCCCCGCAGGAGAGAGCGGTGGGTGGGAGGGCTGAGTGGGACTGGGGGCCGGGACGCGGCAGGCAGCAGCGTGCCACTCAAAATCAGCTTGCGTGCCATGTTTGGCACATGTGCCGTAGGTTGCCGACCCCTGATGTAGACAGACAAAGTTGTGGAGATGACTATAGGCAGATTCGTAGTCAGGAAATGTCTTGGTCAAGAGTCATACCAAAGTTACAGTCAGATAACAGGTTTCAAACAAGAAGACAGAGGTTGAAGATATTCCTCTTGTGAAAGAGGAACACTTTGGAGACAATTAGTTGCAGCAAGAAGTTGTAAGTTACCTTGATCAAGAAAGAGAGATTGGTGGGAATTACTACATGTGTTCAAAGATATTTGCAGCTGAGTGGTAGCTAAAGTTAAAAGGTAAAGATAAAATGAGGAGTGAAATATTAGAGCAGGGGGCTCAGAAATTAACGTATGGGGCTGCTTATAGAAGTAGTCCTGGTGCAAAGGGGGATTCACCACAGCACATGGGAGAGTGGTCTAATTAATAGATAGAGAAACATAACAAAATAGTGTTATATAAGGGATTTATGTATCTAACACATACACACATATATGTGTGAGTATGTATGTATATATATGTATGTATGTATGAGAATTCCGCCACTGGGGTTAATTCAAAGATGGGGAAAAGGAGTAAGAGATAGGCATACATACACAGGTGTAATACCAAAAGCAGTGGTTTGGCACAGTGAGCGTAATATGTGTGTGACACACAGGAGTGCTGGTAAGAGATTCCTCTTTATTTCCTGACCACAGTCACACGACATGGTCCCGATTATGAAAGTTTATACCTTTGTCACATGACAGGAATCAGTACTCCACTGGCTACTGTGTCAGGGTGAAATTTATCCCTATGTAAAGGGACAGCAGAAGAATTATATACTACTTAAAACAGGATTTAAATGTGAAATAAGGGAATTAATTACCTTCATTGAGGAGCAGAGTACATAGGTAGATGAGAGGAAGGCAACAAGTGTGATTACAATATAATTTCTACCTTGTAACAGGTAGGGGTAGAATCACATCCTCCCATAGACCCAATCTTGTGGAATGCTGAGTGCTTTAAACTCCCATTAACTTACATGAGCTTGATCCAGCCCCTACTCATTGTAAGGGAGTTCTTCCATTCCTTGAGTGGCAGCAGGATCAGTTCCAGTGGTAACTTCTGATGGCCAGCAACTGTCTGGAGATAACGAGTTTTTGAAGAACCAGGCCACATTTCTGGATGTGTCATCATAGGAACTTTTGTGATTCTGTCAACCAAACCATGCATGAGGCACCTAATGTGCCAAATCCTCAACTTGTGTATATTGTCACAGCTCTGTACAAGTCAATGGAGCAATGACAGACATCTTACACAAGCTGAGGATCAGGTCCTGTGTACCTTAGTTCTTTACCGACACAATGATTTCATACTTAATTATTCTAATGTTTCAGTATGATAGATAATTTTGCTTTATAGCACCACCCATCCCTGTTTAACATATCCATACTGAGCAGTGCTTGTAATTCTGTTGCTATTATTTATTTACATTATACTGCAACATGGTCTAGAAGTCGTCAGGCTGGAGTCAACTTTGGTCTTTGTGTGAGTGGTGTGTGTGTGTGTGTGTGTGTATCTTCTAAATTGAATTTGATTTACATAAATGTAGCTGGATTTCTGTTATAATATGTAAGGAAAAGAAGAGTATAATTGGTGCTTTGGAATGCTGTTTTGCATTTCTTTACCTTAATTAACTTCTCTAACAAAAGATTACATTATAAAGAATGGAATTTTGCAGGCTCTTTATACCATAGACTAACCCCTTTTGGTGTTATGACAAAAATATTGTCGAAATTGCAGTTTCTAAAGTCTGAAATATGTCTACTTGACACACACAATAGTTCTATAGTATTTCACAATGCTTTGAATATGGATTTCATTCCATATTATACATTGCATGAGTAACATTCTAATGGTACTTTTGTATAGAGATTTGCATTAGAATTGGTCCTTTTGGTGCTGTTACCATGTCACCTTTATGGAAGGATTTTAGTAAGCTTTCTGCACAATGTGTATTATTCTTAATGCATACCTCAGCAGATACAATAATGTGTCAATGCGTGATTAAATGCTCTGCTAAATTCCCACAGAGGTTGGTTTAAATGGAAGAATTGGGACAATTCAGGTCAGGATCCAAAAGGAAAGAAACTTAATAGTTCAGTTCAAATGGAGGTGGGTTTGAAGGATTTGTAGTCCTTTTATTTACTTGCAGATATTCTAGTTTTGATACATCCATTCAGTGTCCTGGAATAAATCCAAATCACATGAAAGTAACAAAATTATGTACAGCAACATTATTGTTAATGAGTTCCTCTCCCCGCAAGCTCCACCTGTAATTTTGAACAGCACATTTACTCTACTGATGCTATATAATTAATAAATAATAGTAACAGTTAAAATATGTAACCTACAGAATTTAATTCATTTTACTACCATTATAAATAACATTAATTTAAGAAGTTAAATACTACCCTTTATGTTTCAGTAACGTTATGGGGCCAAATATGGCTGTAGGTTATGCACGTGCATATGGCAGAAAAGACATAGCCAAAGGAGGTGTTGTTTAGGGCAGAAGTGTTTTATGTCTTCTACCTCCACCAAAGCCCCTGAAGATGTCACTTTGCAGGCTCTTCCACAGGTGTGCTGTGATTCAGACAGTCCAGAGCAGGGCCCGGAGGGTGTGGTCTAAGTAATTTAGTACATAAACACCCTAACCAGATGCCACGCACTCCAGTCTGATGAAGATTTCTCCTGCCTCTGGCAGGGATAATCTGCACATGACACTGTATGGGACTGGGTCAACCAGAACATAGACTCTTTTTAAAAGTGCCACCTGGAATTTGATCTGTGAAAGATTATTAAGCAGTCATACAGATGATCTCTCACTGAGGCCAAAAGATGTCACTTTTGTGGCTACATCCTGCTTGTAGTTCAACTGATCAAATAACATGTTTCTCATTTAAACCCAAATTCAGTAAAGCACTTAAAGACAGGCTTAATTTTAAACACAACCTTATGTTCACTCCTTTTTAGAAAAATACTTACGTACATGCTTAACTCCCTTTGATTTCAATGGAATTAAGCATCTACGTAAGTGCTTTGTAGAATCAGGGCCATAATGTCTCCCCACTTTAAACATATCTGAATATGTTAATTCAAAGGTGTTTTTAGTATGATTACTGTTGGCCCCATATTTTATTACCCGTCCCATATTCCTCATTCTTTTACATTGCTCCACTGGATTTGTTTCTCTGGGTATAAGTGAGGGTGTTTTAATTATGGTTTTTTATTGTATTTAATCATGTTTTATTAGGTTATGAAGCTCTCTGAGCTCTTGGCTAAAATACTATATAAAACAAACATTAATATATTCCATTTTAGTTTTGACTTACTTTGGAGTGTATTCCACATATTTACATTACAAAGTTTAGAAACAAAATAAAAAGCAGGTCAGTATAAATTATTGGAACCCTGGTTATATGTTCAGTTGGAAAACTTTATAAATTATGGCTCAGAGTATAAAACCCAATTGCCATTTACAGAATTCTTAGTTTTGCCTTCCATACATATAGGATCACAGTGGGTAGTGATGGAACAGACTAAATCATCAAATGCATTGTATAGAAGAGATCTCAGATCTTAATTTAATACTAACTTGGTGTGAACCAAAGGGAGGATGCATCAGTGCAGCTGCCTCAGTGGCTGGTCACCAATGCCTGGAATTGGGGCAAATCCTCAGAGTAGACAAGACCTTCAGCTCAGGTCCTTTCAGAATGGTAATGGAAAATTAAAATGGAAGAATCCTGTGTGGCACACTCCCTAAAAGTAAAGATAATTAAATGGCTGAAACATAGAACTACATTCTCTCTCTAACTTGCTTCTGCCCAAACTCTTGCTTCTGTGGTATACATTTTTGTATTTGAATATGATGTAATGGGATGAAAATTATGTCAGAATGAGCTCTCGCCTGACAAACTGGGGAAAAAAGACTTCAGGAGCAGACCATATTTGACAGACACACTTACTCTGCCTAGGTGCTCAGCAGGTGGAGCGGCTTTGCGAAAGTCATCAATTTTGGCTGGTTTTGAGGTACCAGTATGGGGCGGCACCAGCTAAAGGGGAGGACATGTGACTTCCCCATGTGTCTCCTCCCCATCCCGCCTCCAGCTTGGGGCCCCCATGCTACCCCTGCCCTCCCTCCACTCCATGTTACCTGTGGGGGGGAGGGGCTCTGTCCTCCTGTTGCCCCGGTTCCCCCCCAGCACATTCAGCTGCTCTCCCTGACAGCCAGGCCCAGGTGGGGAGTGGGATGGAGCCGCTCCCAGACGCTGCCCGGTGCAGCAGAGCAGCTGCCTAGAAGAACGCCTGGTGGCAGTGGTGGCAGACATGCCCCTTGCCCAGGCTCAGCTTCTGGAACAGGGGCCAAGTGAGCCAGAGCCCCTCCTCCCTGCCTCCCAGCATGCTCTGTATGCAGCAGCAGCTGGCTGGGGAGGGGTGGCAGCGGCAGCCTGCTCCCTGCCCAGGCTTAGCTTCCGGGGACAGGGGCAGACTCCGAGCATGCTAGGGAGTGAGGGGGAACTCCAGCTCGCTCCACCGCTGTCCCTGGAAGCTGAGCCTGACACCACAGCCAGGCGCTCTTCCAGGCAGCCGCTGCGCATCTCAGCATGGCCAGAAGAGGCTCTAGCCTCACCCCTTTCACTCCAGGTCTGGCTCTACCCCTTCCACTCCCCATCGGGGCTGGCTGCTGGAGGGGGGGCACTTGACCCTCTATGTCCCCCTGGGGAGTCGCATGCTGGAAACTGAAACTCACTTTGTAAGCAGGAGTAGGAATACCAAATCCCAGTGAAAAAGAGAAGGTCTGGGGACTGTTTCTGTGGGGGTGGTGTGGCCTCTTCTGAAGGAGTTCTAGACACCCATTGACTCTCTCTGCTCCAGTGTTTGAGGACAGAGCTGGTTAGATGCAGTGGAGAGTCTATTGTTTCTGTTCAGTGATTACCTGAGTTGAATCACTGATAAGCAGGTCTAGAAGCAAAAGCTTAGATGGGGGGGGGGGGCAGTGTTGCAGTAAAAGACAACACAGAGGCTGCCTAGCAGTTGGATTCCCTGCACCCAGTGAAATTGCTGAGAGCTGAAATTACTAAAAGCTTGGCTAAATGGTCGAACCTCAGAACACAGCATGGCAAAAGTGGCAGTGAGCGGCAAGCAGCAGCAGCAGAGGAAACAGCTGAAGCAGTAGCAATAAGCCAGATGCAGAGGTGTGCGGGAGCAGCAGACATTGCTCAGTGCCCTCTCCTACCTTTCAGAGGTGGGAGGGGAACCCGCTTGAATGCACTTCTGAACTCTGGGTCTTTGCTGACCAAGGAAAACCAACTGTGAGTGAGGTGCAGTGGAGGGAAAGGGGACATGTTTAGTATTTCATTTTAATGTCCCCATTGTTTGCTATAAGCATGGTAAAGGGACATTCATTCATTAGACTTTCACAATGCCGCAAGGTGGGAAACTGAGGCAAAGGATGCTGTCCAACGTACTGTGGGGTGGGTGTTTGCTTATGGTTACAAGCTTTTGAATTGTGGTTGTGGTTTTTTCACAAATTAATGCTGGGTTCACTTTCCCTTTTAATAAAAGTGCTCTTTTGCTATACCTCGTCTCAGTGCTTGCTCCTAGGGGTGGTGTTTAGTTTCCTCAGATTACCGGGTGGGGCCTCAAGCTGGTTCTGTTTTTAATTGTTAAGAGGAACCCATAGATATTGATCCCAGCCCTTGTTGCTGCTGACACCATCTGCCAGAAGGGCTACAGTTATGTTATTTTATTATGGTAACATCTAGAGACCACATCTTGTATTGGCCCCATCGTACTAGGAGCTATACAAACATAGTAAGAGACAATCCCAGCCCTGAGGCATTTGCAGCATAAAAGAGACAAGAGGTGGGAGGGCTAAATAAGGGCACAGAGGTGAAGTGACTTGCCCAAAGTCACACAGCACGTTAGTGGGAGAACCAAGAACAAAAGCCAGCTCTGCTGAGTTGCAATCTGTTGTCCTACCCACTAAACCACACTACCTGTCAGTGAAATGTAATTAACATAAAGGGGGGGGGGGTGGAAACAGTGCTGTGAAATCCTTTTTTAACAATACAAAGCACTGGATGGTGCTTTGAATTACAACAGGAAATGGTATACAGTATCTGGTTAGTTTTTAAAAATTGAGTTTAGAAAAATAAAGTACTTGTACTATTATCGCTATCAAAAAAGAGTAAAAAACACACTGGCACTATACAGTATGTTAACAAATGGCTCACAGAATTCTTCACACAGAATGGCTCACTTTAAATTTAGAAATTTAGTGATAGCAAAGCAAGTGAAAAAGTTTTGCTGCTTTATCAGCATTAGAAACGACTATCAATTTCAAACATAAAATTCAAACATATAAAGCAAGCCATATTGATTGCCATGCTTTAAAATATCACCCTGAGGTGGTTGTTTTTTAGCCAGTCATTAAGAGTTTAGCATTTCATTTAAATGCCTCCAATTGTTTGCTGTAAGCATGGGCAAGGATGTTGAACTTACTGGGAGATTTCTTTTAATGCTGTGATTCATCATTCATCAGGTTGTTTTTTTTAAATTATTACGCAACTATCTCTGATGGTAAAGGCCACTTTACTTCTGACTCTTAACTCAGCTTCCTTTAACATTTTTTCTTATGTGGGCAGAAATTACAGGTATAAAAGTGTATTACAATTTTTTTCCACTCCAGATTCACTTAACCATTATAAAAATGTTTGAGTTCAACCACAGCCTCTCAACGTTAGCAACTGATTTATAGCTTTTATATTGCTGTGTCTCAACGTGCTAGTCTTAATGCCCACTACAATAAATAGCAGAGTTCAGCAAAGCACAAAAGCTGAAAGTTCAGGGAGAAAAATGTCCATTATTAGGAAGAAGGACAGAATATTCAGCGCTAATAGGTGACTCTCAGCGTAACAGCAGGGCAGCAAAGCAGTTCTGAAACGAACTCATTTAAAGGCTACTGCCACCGAGATGTATGATGTAGCTGTATCACCTTGGCTGTGATCGCATCAGATAGCAGTAATAGCAGAGTTGGATTTGGTGGAAACAGAGTCACTAGAAACATACAAGATGCTGCAGGAAGAGTCATAGATGATTCTTTAAGCTCTCTGAGGGAGTGATCCAACTCCCATTGAAGGCAATGGAAATCTTCTGTGAGCTGGATCAGACTCTGAGGGTATGTCTATACTAGAGATGGAGGTATAATTTCCAGGTCAGATAGACTTACCTATGCTAGCTGTGATCAAGTTAGCATGCAGTGGGATAGGCTAGCTGCCTGAGTATATACCTAGGACTTGTACTCAGATGGCTAGTCTGTTCTCCTGCTCATGCCACCGCAGCTACACATCTATTTTTAGTACACGAGCTAGCTCAATCAGAGCTAGCATGGATATATCTCTCCAAGTTGGAAATTACACCTCCACCGCCAGTGCAGACAAACCCTGAGTTAGGAGTGAAGCAATGCCTCAGCCTGGTGTTAGCAGGCACTGTGTTGTTGGAGGAGCTGTTTTCCATATGCAATGTAGAACTGACAGTTGCTTAATTTGTATTCGTTAAAAAGCCGAAGCATTGCTGCAAGGCAGGGGTACTGCAGCTGATGATCTGACCAAATTCAAGAGCTGGAAATTACGCTCTTCCCACAAGGCCAGCAAGCCAGTGAAGCACTTAGCCGTCAGTGGGAGGGGTGATGTGGCCAGACAGACTTGTGCGTCATTGATCCCTGGCCAGTAAAACTGTTCCCCTAGGGGACAGTTATTGCCAGGATAGTGGTTGCTGAAAGTTACATTGGGACCGAACCAACCCATATCCAGCCCTAGGCCTGGGGAAGCAGAGAAGTGTCTTAAAAGCCATCTTTTCCTCCCTGGCCCTTGTATCCTGCAGCAAGTGCTGTTGGGCCAGGCTGGAGAATCTGGCCCATAGATTTGTGCCCACAAATAGGCAGACATCAAAGTACCCAGTTAGCACACAACAAATTCAGTTTGTAAATGCATGTCTGAGTCTGTGCTAGAACAAGAGCTTAGCTATGGACAACAGTGGACGTAATTTTAGAAGCAGCTTGATGCTCATTTGAAGATTTTGAAGTCACTTATGGGAAAGAATGCATTCATAGATTTATAGAATATATGGCCAGAAGGGACCATTGTGATCATCCAGTATAACACACGGCATGGGATTTCCCCAAAATAATTCCCGTTTGAACTAGGGAAGATCTTTTAGAAAAGCATGCAATCTGGATTTAAATACTTCCAGTGATGGAGAATCCACTACAACCCTTGATAAGTTGTTTCAATAGCTAGGTACCCTCACTGTTAAAAATGTGCATCTTATTTCTAGTCTGAATTTGACTAGCTTGAACTTCCAGCCACTGGATCTTGTTATACCAATAGTTGTAAGCTGAAGTCAGACAAATTCATGTTCGCTGAAGCTAGATGAGACATAAGGAGAAATGGAATTGAACATGTGCAGGAAATGCAAGGATATTTGCTACACGAAACCAAGAAATTAAAGACTTTCTTCTTTCAGCTTCTTTCCTGTACTGATTTTATGAATTTCTGCACTTATCTAACCCTCTATAGAACTAGTAGCAGTTATATTATTATTATGGTCGTGTTAATAAATTAACTAAGTAAGCAATAAATTTGCAAAAGAATGATTTGCTTGCTACAGTAATCTATTCTTCTCTTCAGAGCAATATTCCCTTCTCATCATTGACATTTGTCTCTTCCTCCTTTCCTGTCCCCATACTACTTGTCATTTGTGTTACGATATTGGCCTAATTGAGACTGCAGATTCCTTGTGGCAGGGATCTTGTCTCTTTATTTCTTTAGAAAGTGCCACACAAACTAATGGCACTACAGTCATAATACATAACAGAGTGATAATAAGAATAGGATGAGGCGGCTCGTGCTATAACAGCGCGGAGATGCGTCAGCCCTTATCCTACATTACTGCACCATGTGAGACTTGATCTTTCAAGGCATGAGCTGCCTCATCTCCCCTGGAATTCAACAGGGTTTCAGGATGCTCAGCACGTCCCAGGACCGGGCTTCAATAAAGCAAAGTCCCTCCCGCTTCCCCCTCCATGAACATGCAGGATTTAAAAATAGGTTGCATCAAGTGCAGTAGCGCCAGTACTTGGACTTAGAGTCTTCTTGGGAGAAGAGATGGTGGAACAAAATAATGTATTAGTCCATAGGGCCATCAGGCAGGATTTTAAAAGATGCAAATAGGCCCCTACTGAGATTTTCAAAAGCACCAAGGGTGCTTTACTCCTCTTGATTTCAATAGGAGTTAGGTGCCTAATGTGCTCAGAGGCTTTGGAAAATCCCACTGGTCACCTTATCTGCATTTTTATATTCTAATTATCTTTGAAAATCTGACCCTTTTCTTACAGAGCTTGATTCTTGGTATATCCTGAAAGCTAGTAGTGCATAATATTTAGCTGAACTTTGGAAGTCAGAAATCACTCCTTTTCTATTTTAGACATTTTTACAGTGTTCAAAATACTGCAGCTTAGTCTTTAATTTTAAAGAAAGGAAGGTCTTTTGAAACAGACTCCTCCAAGTTAAGTCACCAGTTTGATTGCATTCTTCAGGATTATTTATTATTTATCTTACAGCAATACCCAAAGGTCCCAAATGAATCCTTCCATTAAAATACAATAGATGGATGTAATAATCTGTGACCTATCATCAGCCTAACTTCTGCTTGTATGCTGGATTTAATTCCTCCTTCTTATGTCTGTCTTGTCTATTTGGACTGCAAACTCTTCAAGGAGGGAAATGCCTTGTTTAGTTGTTTATACAGTACCTAACACAACAGGACCTCAGTAGGGTTTTGGTCACTACTGTCAACTAATTAATAATAATAGTACAGCTAACAGGCATTTATCTCACTGTGAGAAAAATAAGCAATGATTATTGACCCTAATGTTTAGAAATCATACTTTATTTGTTGTCATGTAGCATTTAGATTGTATCTGTAAGTAGCATTCTGTAAATTTGTACAGTATACTATCAACATTCAGTGTAAAGCTGGTAGGAAAATGAGACTTGTCTGAAAAAAAAAATGTCCCTTTTTTGACCTGCTCTATTTCAATAGGCCAGATGCATCCTGGGCCTATACCAGTTTCCAGATGCAGTGTGCCCCAGCAGTGGGAAGTCCACCATCATGAAGCTGCAGTGATAGAAAGCAGCTACTATTTCCCCTCTGCCAGGGTGCCCTCAGGCAGCCAGCACAATCTCACAAGTAGCACTGCTGACATCTGGGAGAGGTGGCTGACTCAGCATATTCCTAACTTCAGTCTCTATTTAATGAAGTCCTTGAGAAAGTGTGGCAGTGGAAACCACCCGTCCCTTCCTCTTGGGATGAACTTGCCCCTGTAGAGTGGCCTCTGCCATATCCCCAGAATACTGGACATTCCAGTACTTCCAGGAATGGCATTACCCCTCCTCCGCCTGGCACATACTCTTCAAAATGGTCTCCCCCATCCATGATACTGGACAAAACCACGTCTGGTTTTGTCTCAGTACTGGACAGGGAAGAAACCTTAGAAAAAGAGCAAGGAGTCCGATGGCATCTTAAAGACTAACAGATTTATTTGGGCATAAGCTTTTGTGGGTAGAAAACCTCACTTCTTCAGATGCATCTGAAGTGGGTTTTTTTACCCACGAAAGCTTATGCCCAAATAAATCTGTTAATCTTTTAGGTGCCACCAGACTCCTCGTTGTTTTTGTGGATACAGACTAACATGGCTACCCCTCTGATACTTAGAAAAGGAGGACTATCCAGTCCGAAACTGGATGAATGGCCGGTTTATGCCCCTCCTATCCCTCCAGCCTTATTGGAAAAAGAGGTGAAGGAAAAAAGTGTTGGGGGAAAGCCTTGGACTTGGGAGACCTGGATTCAAGTCACTGCTGCACCACAGACATCTTGTGGTACCTTGGATTTGTCAATTAGTCTCTCAATGGCTCAGCTCCCCGTCTGTAATACAGACATACTGGTACGTCTCTACCTCACAGGGGTGTTATGATGACAAACACATTAGGTGCTCAGATATCATGATAATTGGGGAAATATAAATACCTCGAATAGATAGGTGCTGCAGCCCTCACTGGGGCAAGAATGTGCAAATTATACCTCTCCTGTGCCAACAATGATAGGTCTCTATTATTATAATGATTATAGTATAAACTTAGCTACATGCTGCATAAATACATACTCTTCACACATTGTTTCTATGTAAAAATATTCAGGGTATTTAAAAGGTTCCCTGTAAATTTAAATGCTTAAACTTCTTTAGATCTTTATTTTTTGTAATGTAAACCCAGATTTCTCATTGTGAAATCTGGTTCAGGGATCTCTGTCGCTTAAAAGTGATTCCCAAGAGTTGGTCATCCAAGCAGGGGGAAAAAGTAGAAATAGAAGAAAAGGCAAGAGTAATGTTTCTTGCAGGTAGTTTTCTTCAATAATTAATTATTTACTGTCATTTCTCTAGCTGTGTTGGTTATTTTACTGCTACAGTATGTTTGTTGCCATAATAAACTAATTGAGCATTTAGATTGCTACAGCCAACGGCCATCTATGGTAGGGTTAATCTCTCTGCCTTTGATTCTGGATGCATCCTGCAATTTTGAAATAACTTGTGGGAATTTTGAGACTGTTCAAACTTCTTTTATCTGTGACCCTCTTTATAGATTTTAGGCATGTATGATACTTGCCTCAGGGGAGATGGCTCACTTCAGAACCTTGTCCTGTGGGTGAAAGCAATAGGCCATCCATTACCCTCTTCCTCCCGTTCTCAGGTTAATGACTATATTAAATATTAAACAGGGTTCTATCTCCAGAGTGCCTGTATAAGTGATTTTACATTATCTCATCCACTTTTGGCATAAGCCCTTCTCTGATTTCTTATAAAGTGTGTTGCTTCTGTCTAGCATAACTCAGAGAAGATCATGATTGATTTGACAGCCATTAATGCAATGTTTAATATTAACCTTCATCTTCAGTAAGTGAGGATGATGGTGGAAAGGAAGGGAGGGGAGGTATTGAGGGAGGTTGTAGATCTTTCCCACATTTTATTTCATATGCAGTCTATGCAGGTTAACATCTAGAGATGTGTGGCAGGCTAGATGGAGCTGTGTCTGGTACATAAAAGGAATCCTTTGCATAGATGGGGTTTTAAATCAGGCACAAGGGACAAAGATGGGTTTAAGGTTAATCAGAGTTATGCACTCCACTGTCCCCCATGATGTTCCGTTCAATTGCTAAAGCATCTTTAATTTACAGAATTGTACATGCTGCGCTGCTGAAATGCTGTGGTACCACATTGGAGGGGAGAAAATTCTGGGCTGTGGCATTCTCAGAATGCTCTTTGCTGGGATGCTCCAGGAGCAGGGCAGAATGGCACTGCAGCCTTGAGGAGCATGTCAGCAAAACTAGAAAGAGACTTTGAAAATGCATCATACCATTTAATAACTCACCCTCCTGCACAAGATAGTAAAGCAATATGGGGCATTTTCAGCATGTGAGACAAAGCCAGTCACATACTCCCAAGAAGTGTGACTCCATGTGACACAGGAACGAGACAGAGAGGTAAATTTCGAGGCTATGGTGGGGTAAATAGACAATGCAAAGCAGAAGAAAGAATGTTTTGGAGCATTTTGGTTCTAGCACTGGTCCTGAAGAGGAGAGCACAGGTGAAAGGACAGAGAAGAGATACGTAGGATCTGGGAGAAAGGAGAGTGGCCATAAGAAGTGTACCCCACAGCATTCAAAGCTCCACAAATAAGATATCGAGGAAAGGACTCAGTGCTGGGTTAAGAAATTACTAAAAATGCCTTTTTTTGTTTGTTTAATGAAGGGAATAGGAAAGAGAATATGGAGTGGCAGTGATGGGGGGAAGGAAGAGAAGGAAGTATAGAGTCTGATTCTAGGATTTGGCTGAGCTATGCTCATTATAGGATATGGAGAGAGTGGTGGGGGGAAGATGGTTTTATTCTGTTCAACTCCCTTTTCCCTCCCAGGGTACTCAGGAGCAGGCAACCCATCTGTTAATAATGGAGATCCTGAGGATCCCAGCTGCGATGGGGAATGAGGTGGGAATTCTCTAGTCATCCCTCTGCAGTAGTCTCCTTACTCAGATGACTATCTATAGTTGGTGGTGCCTCCATCAGGCCAGACACTGTATATACCTATAGGTGTACCTCAGTTGCCCCCAGGAACAACTGTATAAATAACAGGTCTTACAGAGGCAATAAACACCCAAAATAAAACCAACACAATTTTACTTAAAAGTTTTCCTAGCAACATACAATAGAAAATGCAACAGATTAATATCGCTTAACTGTTATAACTGTACTGTCCAGGTCAGTAGGTGGTACTGCAATAGTTTGGCTAATGGCTGCAGCTTTCAACAGCAACACAAACCTAACCAGCGCTATTAGCATTATACACCCCAGCCCTGAGTGTGCACTCTCCCTTCAGTGTGTAGTCCTGGGCCCTCTCTTGTGTTGGCCCGCTGGGTGAGCAGGAGTTCAGACCAGCACTCTGTAAGTCTGACAGAGGCAGTCCAGGTGAAACAAGAAGGAGTGAGGCAATTTTGTATTGTGACTAGCTTAAGTTGCCCAGTAAGTCTTAACACTGTATCTTCAACCCAGAGAGCATAGCCCAGGGCTAACTTACTCTTTTCTCAATTGTCTGTAAGCCAAAGTCAGATCTGCTGCACAACCGACAGCCTCTGGTTTTTGGTCTCAATGCCTAGCTCAAGAGAAGGAGCCCATGAGTTCGGGCTCAGCACTAACAAGTTGTCAACTGTAGTGGCATGTCTTCAACTCTGGCAACTCAACAAAAAGGCTCTGTGACAGTTTTATTTGCCCCAGACCCCAAAGGGAGCAGCAGCTCTCTTTTCGAGCCCCCTGCACACAAAATGGAGCCACCTTTGGAGCAGCCTCTGACCCAAGAAGCTTAGTCTAGTCCCAGAGGGCATCCATGACAGCACCCTGGGATTTGCAGTTCTTCAAGCCAGCATACAGTATATAGAGGTCTGGTTAACCAGAATACCTCTGATAGGTTTCAGAGGCTCCTCAGATAGGGGTTCTACGTCTAATTTTGTGGCTCCCCAATTCAAGGGCTGCTGTAGTCTGATTTGGTCCTGAGTGTAAATTAGAGCTGCCCCACGGCTGCTGAAACTTTCACTGTGCTGCCCAAGAATTTCTTCCAGTGTCTGCAAAAAGCTGGATCAAAGAGAAATTCCAGTCATGACCCCTTTTCTGAACCACTCCACCTACATTCAAGGCTATTGTGGACCATTTGGGGACTCCCTTAATAGTAGGACAATTTTGGAGTAGCTGGTTAAACTGACTTTAGTGTCCCTTTCTGCCAACAGAGTGGCACAAATGGAGCCTTACTAGAACAGAGAATGTGACCCAAACTGTAAATGAGGAGGAAATGGGTCCTTTCTGACTCCCAACTTCCAGATCAATGCAGTACCAAAATGTATGTCCTAGTTTGGGACTTATGAGATAACTAAAGATTATTGCTGAACAAAATGTATTATTGTATATGGGAATCTCAGTGTGAATTACACCAGCTTTCCCCTGCTGTTTCTAGATGACTTCCCAGGAGTTATTCTTGATTTACACTTGTATTAGTGAGAGGAGAATCAGGCCAGCTGCAGTTTCATGTACATTAGTAGTATTCTGGTACTATGGGCTAAATCACACATATGGTTACCAGGAAACAAGCATTATGTGTTGGACAGTTAGTTAAGGTTTTGGACTTCTCCATCTTAGCCCCTGACAGAAGTAGGTTCTCCGGGATCCTGTATAGTTCTCTTTTTCTCTCCCACTGTATATTTACAGAAGGATCTAATGGGAGCAAGCGTTCCATTGCATTGTCCAACTCCGCCTTCCAGTCTTTTGCTGTTGTTTAGATAAATGCGGTGAATGGAGTTCTTTTGCTCAGAGCTTGCACAGCTGCAACCTTGATGTGTGACCTGCGTTTGAAATAGATCTTGACCTGAGCCAACAAAAAAATGCCTTCAGCTGCAAGGAACCCAGTGTGAAATGAGCCTCTTGATTTCATCTCTCCACTTTACTGCTGTCCACCTATTCCCAATACTGCTCTCTTCAGAGGCAATAGGTTATCTTAGAGCTGAATGAGCCTGCAGTCTGTAAGTGTCTCTTGGCACGCTCCTCTGTAGGTTGAAACCTTCAGGTCAGTACTGAGATACACTGATGGAGCCGCTGACTATAGCATATTATATGTTTAAGCCTCACTGATTCCAACCTAATAAAACAATAATAGTAACGCAGAACTAACTTCATTTTCAACTTTTACAGCCTTTTCCATTGAATCTTAGTTAAATCTAAATGTCTCCCATATACTTTTTATTCATAAACCAGGAGCTAGTTTCTTAAAACCTTCATGTAATCATGCTTTTTCACTTCATCTCTGGTCCAACATGTCCAATATATTATTTGCAGTCAATCATCTTTACTGAACAGGATAATTTAGCTAGCCGGAAAATATAAAAAGAAAATTTGAAAAAATGATTTAAAGGAGGGATGCTGACTTGGGTCAGGTAAAATACATAAAATGTAGGATGGCATTTTCATACTTTCTTTAGTGCCAGTTGAAATACATTCTTTTTTGTCACCTCTTTTGGCATTACTGTCATGCTGGACCCACAAATCACCAGCAATTAGCTTCAGTGTAAATTGTTGAGATAACATTTACCATTTACTGGTCGTTATTCTTTGGCTGATACATTGGAAGTTAGAAGCAAATGGCAAAATGCGCTAGAAAATTAGAATTTAATGACAATAAATAAATAAATAAAAGCTAATAAAATGTAAGGTATTGGAAACACTGTGTAAATAGGTCTGCTTGTGAGTAAAAGAATATGAGACAGACTTTGTTCAGTATTTATCTTCATTTGTTGTTAACTAGAACAGGACGTGAAAATCACAAAGGACACACACTGTCAATATAAATTTAAAAAGCCATTTCCCCCTTAATACCAAAATGCCAGTTAAGAAGAGTTAACTAGACCCAATTAAATTAGTATTTGCACACGCTGATATTAACAATTATTAAAGCATCAGTAGAGGGAGAAGAGTGATTACTGCAGCCAATGTAATTGGCCTTTTCCAATGGATTAAAAGAAAAAGTTGATTTTTAACTGGTTTTGGTCAGAAGAAATTTCCATTTACTTGCACGAGCATGTTTATCTCAATGAAATTAATTCCCACTGGCAATGAGGCAGGATTTGGGGTTGTTCACTTCCTATTATTGCCTGTATATTGCCAGGGCATATCAGGCATTGTAGCCATTAACAACTTGTCTGCTTAGTTTCATGATCATCAAAGTCTGATAAAGGATGACAGATTAATACTATTTTTACTCTAATAGAACAGCAGTTGTGGCTTGGTTTGCTCAGCATGTATTTTCATCTACTTATTCACGACAGGAGGTTCATGAAAATGAGCTGCTTCATCCCCTCCCTCCATTCCCCTTTAGACTATGTTATTAAAAAGAGCAACTAGAATCTGAATAGTAAGTGGAATATGCCCTTCCCCTCTTTTGCTGAAATACACTCAGGTGTAATATCCATAGATGACATAGGGCGCACATGCAGAAACATACACCATGCACAAAAGATAAAAGCTTTTTACATTTGGATTCTAATTGCACCCTACATCTCAACTGCCTTTGCCAACGTGCATGGGCTGCATTTGTCCTTCAAAGCCTGAGACAGATGAGAGATGCTGGACATATTTTGTGAGAATCTGACAAGCTGGATGCCCATTTCTGAGTTTACAGCACTATGTGCTGCAGCTATCATGATAGATAGTAGACCTACAATTCTTCCTTGCAACATGATTTGAGCTTTCATTCAGAGAAGTCTTTTAAGGAAACAGCTGACAGTATTTATTAGCTGCAGAGTTTATTAACAGAAAGTTCATCACTGCCTATTTTTTTTCTTGGGTTCTGTGTTTGATTTTAATTGGAACATTTATTTCAATTTTTCTATAATTTTTGTGTGTGACAGCTTTAAATGGTGATAGCCTGAATGGGCATGGAATGAGGAAAATGCCTGCGGGTACCAAACTATCACTTTATATTGTGTAACAGTAGAAAAGAATTATATGTTGGAGTGATTGACATATGGGTTGCAGACCTGGACCATCTCTGAGATGAATCTTTTGACCTGTGGAGCTGTGGGAGGGAATGTAAAACAAGACGGTAAAAGTTTAAGAGAGTCATATATACACATTATTAATTTCACTTAGTTTGCTCTTTTTCAGATGGCTTCTGTGAAAAACAGAGTAAATAACAAGCAGTTGAAAAATAAAATAAGTGGTTTGTAACCCAACACCAGTCAAAATTGATCACTTTGGCAATACAGCTCTGTCTGCTGGAAACCTAGGCAAAATAAGTGTGTTCATGTAAATGAAATCTGTTAATGCAGAAAAGCCTTTTCTCCCCAGCTCATCACTGGCTATCAGGGGAGAACTCATTCAGATCTTGTTATAAAGTAATTGAGAAAGATGTCTTAGAAGAACCTAAGTAAAGATTGAGATATGCTTTGAGTTACATGCAACAAACTCTTACCATGGGCCAACTTCTGCCCTTGGGATGTGTGCAAAATTGCACATGAATCCCATGGACTGCAGTGAGAACTTTGTGCCATCTCAGGGCAGGATTGGGTCTACAGAGTAGAATTCTGATGTCCTGCAAGCAGCTATAATAATCACACAACTCTTCTTTATTCTGGCTTCTAGTAGTATGTGCTTTAGCAAATGCCAAAGCTTTCAGTTTGATCTCTCTCTCTCTCTCTCTCTCTCTCTCTCTCTCTCTCTCTCTGTTCTCAAATGCTATTCTTCCTTTTCTACTCTGTTCCATTAGCACTTCAAGCAGATATGCTTCTGGTCTGAGTGGTGATTTGGTTCAGTTGCTGTAGGTATTGATTCATTGTGGCAGGAAAGAGGGGATGGTTTCATGATGTATTCAGGAGAAGTGCAAATAGAAATTATTGACTTCTAATTAATTGGTCGGTGTAAACAAATTATTAACACATTGTCAACTCTGAGTTGTTTGCAGGACTGAACAGACCACCATGGCAAACTGTAAAAAGTGAGAAACTAAGGGTATGTCTCTATGTACAGTGTTGCAGCGGAGCAGTTGTACTGCTACAACTGTGCTGCGGCAGCACATCTGGTGAAGACGCTCCACACCAGTGGGAGAGAGCTCTCCTGCCAACATAGCACTGTGCACACGAACGCTTATGTCTGTGTAACTTATGTCGCTTGAGGGGAGTGGAATATTCACACCCCTGACTGACATAAATTTTCCCTACATATTCTGTAGTGTAGACATAGCCTAAGCAACTCAGCCATTCAGCACCTCATGTACACTTCCCACAAAAGTTCCTCTTCTCTGTCTCAACAACTTCCCTTCCACCAATGCAGCCCATATATCTTCTATCTGAACAACCAATGTACAGACTCACTTTGGATGGAGTTTAAGAATAAAGATTAGGGATACCTCATAGCATCTAGCCCCAAATCACAAATAAGGGGTGCTTCCTGTTATGATATCTGCCCCCACCCCATCCACCAGGCTCTCTCATGTCAGCAGCAGGGGAAAACCCAGCAATGGTCAGTGTGGGTGGAGTGGCAATGCCAGCTGGCAAAGACTAAGAGGAAAGGAAAACAGGGAGAGCTGTAGCCACAGTGAATAGCTGCCATATTTCATGCTGCTCTACATGTGACATTTAATGTAAAAATGTTAATGAGTACATTTGCATACTTGCAACTAATTTGCATACAACTGTAAACTCCAGCTTTAAAATAAAAATTATGTGGAATGGCTGCAATGCTCACAAAGCCCTGGTGAATGAAGCTCTCCTCTTTACCTACAGAGCACACTGCCCTGCCAGCATCTGGGGCAAAACTTCCTCTATTGGTAATGGGGTAGAGCAATCTCCGTGGCCCATGAACTTCTTGGCCTCTTTGCTGAGCCTGTCATTTAGTGCAAAGTAAGTTGGTGAGTATTTAATGATATTGGAGCTGGGACTCACCAAACCTGTTTCATATAGGAGCCAGCAAACATTTGTTAGATTGAAATGACTTTATTCCCTATTAAACTGGACTGTACTCTTAATGAAGACCTAGAACCAAAAGGTTCTAAAGCTTATTGGCAGTGTCCTGAGGCATTCATTCCCTAATAAGTGCTAATAGTAGGGAATGAAGCTGCTTTCTGGAGAGATACATTTATTAAATCAAGTCCTGCTTTTTGGAGTTTTCACAGGCAGGTTTTCCACTCTCTGTACACAGACAAAAATCTCCTATACACTGTTCTCCCTCTTCTTCAAACAAACTATAGTATGGGTTATAAACTGTAATACAAATATAAACACAACATCCAAGTTCACCTCTACATATGTTTTGCTAGATAAAATCATTTCAACAATTATTTCATGTTCCTTCACTAACTTGCAGATGTTTCTCACCGTCCTGGGTCAACAGCAGGTTTCAATCCTCAAATGCACAGACCCATCTTATATCAGTTCTCCTATCAGAACAACTGGTGTAGGAAGGAATGCTGTTATCCTCTATGAGGGAAACTCAACACATACATTAGGAATGGGTTATACATCTCTTTGAGAACTAACATTAGAATGTTGTAAGTCAGGACACAGGATTCCTGCTTCCGGGAGGAGAGTAGGTCTAATGCATAATGTTACGCCTGTTTGGAACTTCTGCAGTGACTGAATCTGGGGACTCTAGAGCTAAAAGCATGAGCTTCTTCCATTTGACCTAAAAGGAGAATAAACTTCTACATGGGGTTGGTCTGTGGTCTGGTCACTAGAGAAGGACAGACACACTCTATTAGTGTGAGTTAAACAAGCACATAATTTATGATCATAGAATCATAGAATCATAGAATATCAGGGTTGGAAGGGACCTCAGGAGGTCATCTAGTCCAACCCCCTGCTCAAAGCAGGACCAATTCCCAACTAAATCATCCCAGCCAGGGCTTTGTCAAGCCGGGCCTTAAAAACCTCCAAAGAAGGAGACTCCACCACCTCCCTAGGTAACGCATTCCAGTGCTTCACCACCCTCCTAGTGAAAAAGTTTTTCCTAATATCCAACCTAGACCTCCCCCACTGCAACTTGAGACCATTGCTCCTTGTTCTGTCATCTGCCACCACTGAGAACAGCCGAGCTCCATCCTCTTTGGAACCCCCCCTCAGGTAGTTGAAAGCAGCTATCAAATCCCCCCTCATTCTTCTCTTCTGGAGACTAAACAATCCCAGTTCCCTCAGCCTCTCCTCATAAGTCATGTGCTCCAGACCCCTAATCATTTTTGTTGCCCTCCGCTGGACTCTTTCCAATATTTCCACATCCTTCTTGTAGTGTGGGGCCCAAAACTGGACACAGTATTCGAGATGAGGCCTCACCAATGTCGAATAAAGGGGAACGATCACGTTCCTCGATCTGCTGGCAATGCCCCTACTTATACAGCCCAAAATGCCGTTAGCCTTCTTGGCAACAAGAGCACACTGTTGACTCATATCCAGCTTCTCGTCCACTGTGACCCCTAGGTCCTTTTCTGCAGAACTGCTACCCAGCCATTCGGTCCATAGTCTGTAGCAGTGCATGGGATTCTTCCGTCCTAAGTGCAGGACTCTGCACTTGTCCTTGTTGAACTTCATCAGGTTTTTTTTGGCCCAATCCTCTAATTTGTTTAGGTCCCTCTGTATCCGATCCCTACCCTCTAGTGTATCTACCATACCTCCCAGTTTCGTGTCATCTGCAAACCTGCTGAGAGTGCAGTCCACACCATCCTCCAGATCATTAATAAAGATATTAAACAAAAGCGGCCCCAGGACCGACCCTTGGGGCACTCCGCTTGAAACCGGCTGCCAACTAGACATGGAGCCATTGATCACTACCCGTTGAGCCCGACGATCTAGCCAGCTTTCTATCCACCTTACAGTCCATTCATCCAGCCCATACTTCTTTAACTTGGCGGCAAGAATACTGTGGGAGACCGTATCAAAAGCTTTGCTAAAGTCAAGGAATAACACATCCACTGCTTTCCCCTCATCCACAGAGCCAGTTATCTCATCATAGAAGGCAATTAGGTTAGTCAGGCACGACTTGCCCTTGGTGAATCCATTCTGACTGTCCCTGATCACTTTCCTCTCCTCTAAGTGTTTCAGAATTGATTCCTTGAGGACCTGCTCCATGATTTTTCCAGGGACTGAGGTGAGGCTGACTGGCCTGTAGTTCCCCGGATCCTCCTTCTTCCCTTTTTTAAAGATGGGCACTACATTAGCCTTTTTCCAGCCATCCAGGACCTCCCCCGATTGCCATGAGTTTTCAAAAATAATGGCTAATGGCTCTGCAATCTCATCCGCCAACTCCTTTAGCACCCTCGGATGCAGCGCATCCAGCCCCATGGACTTGTGCTCGTCCAGTTTTTCTAAATAGTCCCGAACCACTTCTTTCTCCACAGAGGGCTGGTCACCTTCTCCCCATACTGTGCTGCTCAGTGCAGTAGTCTGGGAACTGACCTTGTTCGTGAAGACAGAGGCAAAAAAATCATTGAGTACATTAGCTTTTTCCACATCCTCGGTCACTAGGTTGCCTCCCTCATTCAGTAAGGGGCCCACACTTTCCTTGACTTTCTTCTTGTTGCTGACATACCTGAAGAAACCCTTCTTGTTACTCTTAACATCTCTTGCGAGCTGCAACTCCAAGTGTGATTTGGCCTTCCTGATTTCACTCCTGCATGCCTGAGCAATATTTTTATACTCCTTCCTGGTCATTTGTCCAATCTTCCACTTCTTGTAAGCTTCTTTTTTGCGTTTAAGATCAGCAAGGATTTCACTGTTTAGCCAAGCTGGCCGCCTGCCATATTTACTATTCTTTCTACACATCGGGATGGTTTGTTCCTGCAACCAAAATAAGGATTCTTTAAAATACAGCCAGCTCTCCTGGACACCTTTGCCCTTCATGTTATTCTCCCAGGGGATCCTGTCCATCTGTTCCCTGAGGGAGTCAAAGTCTGCTTTTCTGAAGTCCAGGGTCCGTATTCTACTGCTCTCCTTTCTTCCTTGTGTCAGGATCCTGAACTCGACCATCTCATGGTCACTGCCTCCCAGGTTCCCATCCACTTTTGCTTCCCCTACTAATTCTTCCCTGTTTGTGAGCAGCAGGTCAAGAAAAGCTCTACCCCTAGTTGGTTCCTCCAGCACTTGCACCAGGAAATTGTCCCCTACACTTTCCAAAAACTTCCTGGATTGTCTGTGCATCGCTGTATTGCTCTCCCAGCAGATATCAGGGTGATTAAAGTCTCCCATGAGAACCAGGGCCTGCGATCTAGCAACTTCTGCTAGTTGCCAGAAGAAAGCCTCGTCCACCTCATCCCCCTGGTCTGGTGGTCTATAGCAGACTCCGACCACGACATCACCCTTGTTGCTCACACTTCTCAACTTTATCCAGAGATTCTCAGGTTTTTCTGCAGTTTTATACCTGAGCTCTGAGCAGTCATACTCCTCTCTTACATAAAATGCAACTCCCCCACCTTTTCTGCCCTGCCTGTCCTTCCTGAACAGTTTATATCCATCCATGACAGTACTCCAGTCATGTGAGTTATCCCACCAAGTCTCTGTTATTCCAATCGCATCATAGTTCCCTGATTGTGCCAGGACTTCCAGTTCTCCCTGCTTGTTTCCCAGGCTTCTTGCATTTGTGTATAGGCACTTAAGATAACTCATCGATCGTCCCTCTTTCTCAGTATGAGACAGGAGTCCTCCCCTCTTGCTCTCTCCTGCTTGTGCTTCCTCCCAGGATCCCATTTCCCCACTTACCTCAGGGCTTTGGTCTCCTTCCCCTGGTGAACCTAGTTTAAAGCCCTCCTCACTAGGTTAGCCAGCCTGCTGGTGAAGATGCTCTTCCCTCTCTTCGTTAGGTGGAGCCCGTCTCTGCCTAGCACTCCTCCTCTTTGGAACACCATCCCATGGTCGAAGAATCCAAAGCCTTCTCTCCGACACCACCTGTGTAGCCATTCGTTGACTTCCACGATTCGACGGTCTCTACCCAGGCCTTTTCCTTGCACAGGGAGGATGGACGAGAACACCACTTGCGTCTCAAACTCCTTGATCCTGTAACTGAAAGGCAGTATGGAAAAGGGGCTAAGCATTAGGCCTGTTCTGGTAAGGATCTGTGTTCTGTTCCTAGCTTTGCTTACAGTAACCTTCTTCAACCTCCAGGTTATTTTATCTGTATAATGGGTGAATGGTACAGCTGGGAGTATGAAGCCTTGGTCAATGAGGGTTGTGGAGTACACAGAAATATTAAGGACACAGTCAGCAGAAGACCTGGGTTTAGAATTCATCGGCTCTTGGCTATGGATGTGATCTTTTTCAAGCAGGTTGACCCTGTCATTTCTTTACTGTAGTGGGTTGGCAGTTTGAACTACTGCAGGTGAGTGGGGAGTGAAGAAGTGGATCTGTGGGCTCTGTGTGCTAATTCTGTTTCCTTTCTTGGAGAGGGAGAATAAACACCCTGATGTCTTAACAGCACCCTTCCCATCACCATTGAACCTGTCCCTTGGTCTCTAACCACTAAACTACATTCCCTTAATTCTGTATTTTTTTTCTGAGTAGGCTCCCAATAGAACATCAAGACCTGCCTGGCAAAACTGCAAAGTGCTCGCTGGCAGACATCCCTGATGTATCCACCATCATATTAATATGTCAAAATAGAGGGAAAGAAAATCGGTGCAATCAAAACTTTAAAGCCAGAGCATATTGTACATTGCTATTTGTGAAATAATTCACTCAATTTACAACAATTTATGATGAGTCCAGGTATGAAAAATAATCTTTTTGAGTAAGAAGGCCACTAAATTAAAGCACAGTCACAGAGCTAGGAGGGAGTGGGTGAGTGAAATGCATTCAGATTTCATAATGGCATGAGAACCACTGGAGCCTGGTTCTGAAGTAAAAAGACAGAGAATCACAATGGCCTCATGACTTCCGCAGGACATTTTTCAATGATGTATAAAAAAACTAGGATTCAGGAAATAGGATCCTTGCTATTTTATTGTCTTTAAGAAGGAGTTGGGGTTTTCATGTATCCTACTTTTTGTACCACTTGTGAATTAACATTAAACCTGAACAATCAACTGGAAGAGTTGATGTATTAAGGGAACAATGTAAAGCTCACTCTTCCTTCCAGTTGCTATATTTACTGTGAAGAAGCTGCACTACCTCCCTTAAATCTTACCTGAACTGAGTCACACAGAGAATTTGATTGATAAAGTGTAGGAGAATTGAACTTTATGACTGAACACCAGACCTCTATCAACTGTGGGAGGGGATGTGTATCACAAACAGAGCTGTCACCGGCACAGCCCAACTATTAAATCTTTACAACCAGCAAATTAAGGGCCCCATGGATGGGGCACAGGCTGATCCATATATACAGACTGATTATGGAACGAAAACAATTTGAAACTGGAGTGAGTTGTTGGCCAGAGAGTTAAGCTCTGCTGAACAACTTCCTCTTAACTTCCTTGGGAAATGCTGGTGATCTTGTTGCCCTTCATTGGTTAAATGGCAGGCTGAAAGGCAAGCTAAAACGTCCAGCATGGATGTATTAAACTCAGCCTTTTTTTATATTCAGAGCATGAGGCCATGAGAACAAAGAGAGCAGACTTGAGCGTCCTCTTTTGTGCCACAAACCATACAAAGGAGAAACACACACACACACACACACACAGTATAGGAAAGAAAAGTCCTCAATCTGCATTCCACAGGCTATATACAGAAGCTAGAGTAGAAACCTTCTGCTGCCCAGTCAAAGTGGCAGTGGACCAAGGGGAGTAGCTGGTGGAGGGTAATGCTGCAAAAATTCAGGGTTGATTCTGCATAAAGTAAGACTAATGTGTTGCACAGGACACGGGCTTAGCACATCATAGGTCTGATCTGGCTCAGAATACACTATGATTTTTTTCTGAACATTTCTGTATAGATTTCAGTTAGGCTCATTGCCCCCCGCCCCAAGCCTAGAGTGCATGGGGGCACGGAGAAAGAGAGAGAGATTTGCTTATCCAATTTTTTTCAAGTACATGCCAGGTAAAAATCTAAAACCAAATTAAGTTGTAATATGGTGTGGCAATAGCAACATGGCCCGTTGCAGCTTCCAGAAGTGTCCTTCTTTATATATAGATTTTTTAAAGGAACAATGGAACATATACTGTAATTAACATAGCAGTATAATAACATAAACGTAAACACAACACTATCTAGAAAACCAGGCAAACCAGGCAGAAGATTTAGGCTCTTTGCTAAGCTGCTGGCTGCTCAGAGTCTGCTGGTAGGCTTATTTGTCCAGCTATTGTTTGCCATGTATCACTGTGTGCAGAGGAGCGTGGATTACAGGCATCACTGCGGGTCTGGATCCAATACCATGGGAGAAATATCACAAAGTGTTCTCCAAACTGAGTGTATCATAAAGTGGAGTATTGCTGATTAAAAGCACTCTGAAACATTTTACAATGATATTTTAGATCATTGCTTCAGGCTAAGCTGTTTGAATATAGGTGCCTAAAATAAGATACCTGATTCCATATTTAGGCACTTATATAAATTGCCTGATTTTCAGACAGGCTGAAGTCAGCAGTTATAGCTGCTCAGTACTTCAGAAATCATGCCTAAGTATGAACCATATTTTAGATACCTCAATTTGAAAATATTTACTAAATTGCCAATTGAGGTACCTAAAATATGGTTCGTACTTAGGCACTTAGGCTTGATTTCTGAAGTACTGAGCAGCCATAACTGCTGACTTCAGCCTGTCTGAAAATCAGGCAATGTCATATGCAGGTGACAACTTCTATATCTGACCATAAATATTTTTACTTCAAATTTTCACATTATATATGACTCCAGCTACAAGAAGTTCTTTTCATTTGAGTGCTTCAACAGCAAAACACACAAATACAAACTCTCAGATGATATGTAAGGTGACCTTACACTTAGATTCTCTTAGCTACAATTAGGATCCTGTTGTGTTGTTTTCTCTTTACACTCTTCTTATGTGGCATCTCCATTACTGGAGGTTTGCTTCTGCATAATTGTCTGCTGAATAATCTTTTTGATCCACTCAGGATACAATATTGTCCATCCAAGGTCTTTTTTGTTCTGCCTCATGTTCTTTTGCCATCAACTTGCCCTTCCAGTGCCCGTAAACATACATTACCTGCTGAAGCTCTTAAAATGCACGCTAAAAATCAAATCTTTTTTTTCATAAGATCTCTGACTAGCGTTTGCTAAGTTCCCATAAATCTCCAGCATTTTTTCATTGGTTATTTGGTCTATCCATAATGTTTTGTGCTTTACATAACGAATGCAATATCAAGGACCCACAGGGGCACAGTGAGGTCAAAATAGCCATGTTTACTAATTATACACAACATGCATGGCCTAGCTACATATATACGCTGCTGCTGTGGTAAAGGACAGAGAGAGCACCACTAGAGTTCCCCCAAGCTATTTAATGGGATACTATTTAATTCCTATAAACTACAGATCAATTTAACTATCTGTGAATAATGGGGGGAGAGGGGTGAGGGCTTAGCAAATGTTACTTGCATACTAGGAAGTTGGATAAGGCATAAAGTTACTTTAATTTACACATTCATATATTAGTCATTTTAAAGTTTACTTTAATCTACACATTGATATATTAATGATTTTTCTTGCCATACGCCTCTCTTCTGTCTCTCTTGGTTATGAATTATGCTGCTGTAGACTCCTTAATGGCTTGGCTACCGGGGAGATATTCTGGAAGAGCTATTCCTAATTAACTATTTATGATTAATTCCATGTGTGCATGGTTTTATTCCAGGATAAGAGTGCTTTATTCTGAATTAGTTTAATCCAAAACAGTTTAACATGCAGCTAACCAGGAATAGTTAATTCCCTTTAAATTCACACTCTACCTTACTCTGATTTTACTTTCACAAGCCTTTAAACAGTTACAGGCTCAGATAAGGGCCAAATTGAGAGGTTATATTTATCCCCAAAGGGGGCCTATAAATGATATGTTGGTAAGTAAGTGAGAGTCTAAGTCAGTCAATGTAAGGGAAATTAAGGGTGTCTAAACAGGTGTTTCTTAGCTGTGAGAAGAGAGACTGGAAGTAAATGTAAGATGTAAATACCATTATTTGTAAGAAAGTGTAAGCTACAAATTAGACTGCTTTACACTGAGCCACTGTGACCCACCCTATGCTCACTGATGCTGGTGTTAATCCTGAGTTAATGGGTGATACTTTTATATGTGTATGAGGGAAGAAAATGGCCAAATTAGATTCTCTTAGACTCATTTGGATGCACTTCTGAATTTGAATTTGTCTGAGTGAAAAACTGAAATCAGATTCTGGCAGTGGTGTGCACAAATAAAAATTTGTCTGCTTTTGAAGGGGCACTTTTGTGCCCCTCATGGCCCGAGGAGCTGGCTCCCTTTCCCTTCCTTCCCCCCGTGCATCCCCAGGACCAAAGGAGCTGGCAAGTTAGCTCTCCCCCACGTGGCCATAGGAGCTGGCTCTTCCCCCCGCAGTCCCCGGGCCACAGGAACTGGATCTTCCCCCACAGCTCCCGTGGCCCAGAAGAGTTGGCTCTCCTCTCCTCCCCCCGCAACCCAGTGGAGCTCGCTCTCCCCTGGCAGCCATAGAAGGTGGAACTCCCTCCCCAGCCCAGGGGGCCAGAGAAGCTTGCTCTCCACACCCCGGAGGAGTTCTGGGCCCTGGCCCTGCTGACTGGGAGGGAGGGGGCATGCCCCTGCCCCTGCCCCTGCTTGCCACCCCGTTGTGCACACCATCATCAGATCAGGGATTTGATGTCCCTATTCATCCAATGCATAGGTTGATAAAATAGGAAATTGAGTCTCAGTTGCTTAAATTACCAAAAACTTCAGTAGGGAAAGTGATGAAAAGCATCAAGAACAAAAACAAGAGATTCCTTCTTAAATATGCACAAAGAGGAAGAATAGCAGAAACATAACATTGAATTTATGCTCTCATTTTGGATCTGCGCGTTCCCAACCCATGGAACAAGTAGAGTTTCACTTCATCTCCCAGGTGCAGAGGAAGTACTGGTGCTCTAGGGCTTTTTCTAGAGACAATGAAATTGGTAAAAAAAAAAAAAAAATGTTGTACATGAGTTTTGTTATGGTGGCAGCCTGAATAACTGATACCTAGGAAATATATTCTTACCATACTACAGCAGTCGTTAATTTATGGTGCTAATCTGGCTTCTTTGTTGGCTCATTATTTAAAGTAACATATAGGCTCCTTTTCTTTTGGTGGATATTTATTGTGATGTTACATTTAACTAATGGTGCATTACAAAGGGATTCTTATTGGAGGCAGCAAATGAGAGTTACATGAATACCAAATTAATTCATCATCATCTGCGCTAATAAAAAAACTAGCAAATGAATTCATAATGGGACCACTTCTTGTGCAACCTTTTTTTCGTAATTGTCTTTAAGAGGTAAGGGGGAAGAACAATGATTGAAATCAAAGTAATACAGGAAATTTCCAGGCATTAGCACACAAAACCAGACACTCGATATTGCATAGCACCAGTATATGCATATATAGCTTATGAGCCAGATCCTCACCCGATGTGAATTGACATAACCTCATTAACTTCCAAGGAGCTGCACTAATTTAAACCAGTTGAGGATCTGGCCCTACAGCTGATGAGAAGTGGTAGTCAGAGATGTGTGGTGGATGCATTAAAGGGATGCAGACCTTAGACAGAGGGAAGCACCTTGGTGGGCAATGATCAGTGAGGTTTCCTGACTAATCATTGTCTTTGTACCCTTCTGTCACTCTCAGCTTCTTTGGTTTTCGTGTTGTATTTTGATGATTTTCAGACTGTATTTAAGCTCCTGAAGGTGTTTCTGGCTTTATTGATTTTGTTCCGGATGTTCTGGCTTGTTCCACCATGCTGGCTGATGGTGCTGCTCAAATATTTGAATGTTTCTACATTGGTGAGAACATAATCCTCTATCTGTACTGGTGATGGTGAGGCAATATTAAAGGTCATGATATCTGTCTTATTGTGGTTGATTTTCAGTCCAATTTGCTGGCTGAATGTGTTGAGTCGAGTTCTTTTTTCTTGTATATGGTGTTGGGTATGTGATAGGAGAGCGAAGAGGGATGAGAAGAGTGTCCATTTAATTCCTCTTGGCATGTCTTCTGTTGTATACCGCATTACCCAGTAGATGGCAATGTTGAAGAGGATTGCAGACATGACACACCCCTGACGTACTCCTGTTTTGACTTCAAAACTGAGCTCACTGTAATCAACACTGCATGTAAAGTTGAAATAGAAGCTTTTGATGACATTGATTATACAGAAAGGAATTCCATATGCCCGCACAATGCGCCATAGGCTAGTCCTGCGAATGCTATCAAAAGTCTTCTCAAAGAAGGACCAACCCCAACTAAATCATCCCAGCCAGGGCTTTGTCAAGCCAGGCCTTGAAAACCTCTAAGGATAGAGATTCCACCACCTCCTTAGGTAACCCATTCCAGTGCTTCACCACCCTTCTAGTGAAATAGTTTTTCCTAATATCCAATCTACACCTCCCCCACTGCAACTTGAGACCATTGCTTCTTGTTCTGTCATCTGCCACCACTGAGAACAGCCTAGCTCCATCCTCTTTGGAAGCCCCCTTCAGGTAGTTAAAGGCTGCTATCAAATCTCCCCTAACTCTTCTCTTCTGCAGACTAAATAAGCCCAGTTCCCTCAGCAGCTCCTCGTAAGTCATGTATTCCAGCCCCCTAATCATTTTTGTTGCCCTCTGCTGGACTCTCTCCAATTTGTACACATCCTTTCTTGTACATGTTGGTTCGATCAAAACATCTCTATCTATCACACTGTCATCCTGACCTTATCTTAAAGATAAGGTCAACCTGTTCCCAGGAGCGGTGCCAGGGTTTTTGCCGCCCTAGGCGGCAGCGCTCCTCCTCTGAGCATTCGGTGGTGGGGGTTCTTCCGCTCCGTGTCTTCGGAGCACTTTGGCGGCGGGTCCTGGAGCAAGTGAAGGACTCGCCGCCGAATTTCCACCGAAGACCCTGAGCTGAAGGACCCCCCGCCACCGAATTTCCACCGAGGGCGGCAAAATGCTGCCCCCCAAATCCTGCCGCCCTAGGCGACCGCCTAGGGTCGCCTAGTGGAAGCGCCGGCCCTGCCTGTTCCTGTTATCTTTGGGGTATGTGTTGGTATCGGCATGTTCTGTTACCACCCTTCTGGAATGTGTTTGTGCAAGTGTCCTGTTCCTAGCACTTCTCAGGAATGTGTGTGTTTTTGCAATACCAGCTCTGTTCTTGCCAAGTTCTGTGAGCATGCATGCAGGCAGAGCCTGACTCCTGCTCACAACCTGTCTCTTGCTGACTTTGCTTTATATTAGCAAGGCTTGACCAGTACTTTAATTCAGGTCTCAGGTCTCACACCAGGCCTCTGATACAAGAGTTAATGTTTCAGGCTCCTTTTCTGCTACAATGGGTGGCACAGGCATTCTTCAAACTAGCGTTTTAACAAACATTAGTATTTTGCTGTGACACAATATGAGATTTTACAATCACATAATATCTCTAGAAGTATATACACCTCTACCCCTATATAACGCTGTCCTCAGGAGCCAAAAAATCTTACTGCATTATAGGTGAAAACGCGTTATATCGAACTTGCTTTGATCCGCCGGAGTGTTTAGCCCCGCCACACCGGAGCGCTGCTTTACTGCGTTATATCCGAATTCGTGTTATATCGGGGTAGAGGTGTAGTAGATATATACAGACGGGCTTTATTTGCATCTCAGTGCCTAATACAGTCTCTGTTTATTCTTTTGAGCTGCTCATGTAAATATTTTTTTTTTCAGCTTTATTTCTTGATTCTTGAAAAATCTCTCCGTTCCAGCAGCATCAACCTAAATGCACTTTTTTCCATGAAATGTCATCAAATAGCCATAATCTTTTATAACCAAGAAAGGACATAGAGTCTCTGGCAGTAAAACCACTCAGCTCCAGAAGCCACCTCTAATGACAGGACTCAGGAGTGGCTCATTTAATTATTATCTGTCTCATTCTCTCTGGGCTAGACTGTGGCAAATATACCACTGCTCTATGGAGGGGTCAGGGTGAAGCACAATGTCTCCCAGTGCAGATTGCTTTTGTTCCTGGTGTGAACAGGTGGCAGAGTCAAAGTGTTACTATGCCACTGTAATATAATATCACTTCACCTCACACACCTTCCATCACAAAATACAGCCATCTCTAGAGGGTGGAACATGGTGACACTTGTTTTAGCAGTGAAAATCAACACTACACAAATGTTCAGGGCAGGACATGAAGAATACTGCATTTGAGGGAAACTTCAGGAAGACTTTTGGATAGGTACTATGTAATCTGAAGCTAGTTGAAAATGTTTTTTTTTTCTCCACAGAAAATTTCAATTAAGAAAAAAAAGTTTTTAGCTGGACAAAAGCTTTCAGTTTTTAGCTGAATAGATTTTGATGAAAACTCAAAATTTTCCATAGAAAGTAGACACTTTTTGAAAGAAAAAACCCTTTAATCAAAACACCAGTTTTCCATCAAAATCAGTTTTAAATGATTTTTTTGACAGCTCTAATGTTTTGATAGCCTATACTGAAAGTTGGCCATGATCGTTTATTTAACCCCTCTACTTCTGCAAAAATTGTGTTGAGCGTCTCGTTGACCTGAAGTCACCAAAGAGCTTAGTTGTACATCTCATTTAAAAAACAGTGTGCAAAAGATTGAAAAAAAAGCCTATGTGACTTAGGAGCCTAAGTGCCATTGGGACTTAAGTTCCCTCAGTGCCTAAGTCCCGTTTGGAAATGGGAATAATGCTCCTAAATCACTTTGACATGTTTGAAACATTTATTCTGTATCTTGAGCTGCTAAGTGCACCAGAACAGGGAACTGGCTCAGTGTACTGACCCAAAGGTAAGAATGACACATACTGACTTATTCATAGACCTTCCCACGGCACACATGGATTTCCATGAACCCTCTTCAGTCAAGTATTGACCAGAACCAAGTCTTTTTTGATTGTGTAACCTGACAATCAAAACCTGAGGTGATCAGACTGCAGAGAATCTCTTTTTTGGTTACCCACTGATTTTTATTTGGTGGTGTATTCATGTTGGAAACTGAGTATAAATCAGGTCAAATGTTTGTTTTCTGAGTTTTTTTCGAGAAAACTCTAGTTAAATTTGTGGGGGCCAGAGTACATAGCCTATCCTGATAGATAATTATAGTAAATTTTGAGGCCTACATTAATACAAACAAACCAATACTCATCCCTCTTTCTTGTCCCTGATAATCATTTCTTCTTTTCCAATGGTAATCTGTAATATATTACCCAGCAGACTTTTGACACACATCAAAGTTCTGCTGATGAGTTGTTTTCATGCTGATTGTTGTCAGATAAAAACCATTAGCTGGTATACGGTCGATTATTTGCTTGCTGGTCAGTTCTGAGGAGGAGCAGATACATTATCTAGAATGATTTCCAGTACTGTGTATTGCATTTAGTAATAATTTTAGCATATTTCTTTTCTTCTTAAGGGAAGTAATGCTCTTTCTACATTGCTCTTTCTACCTTCTGTCTCAGTTTTTTAGAGGAAAAATAAATAATTCTTTAATAATAAATAAAGATTGATCTGAACAGTTTGCCCATTATATTGTTTATATGCTCAGTAGTGGACAGTTCTGCATTTCTATATGGATGGAGTAGAGAGTGGGGCAAATTCTGTGCACTTTAGGACCAATTAAACTCTATTCCAGCAGTTCTCAAACTGGAGGTCGTGACCCCTCAGGGGTTTGGAAGATTATTAAGGGGGGTGGGGGATGTGAGCTGTCAGCCTCCACCCAAACCCCACCTTGGCTCCAGCATTTATAATAGTGTTAAATATTTTAAAAAGTGTTTTTAATTTATAAGGAGGGGTGGGTCACACTCATAGGTTTGCTGTGTGAAAGGGGTCACCAGTACAAAAGTTTGAGAACCACTGCTCTATTCTAAGAACTAAGATTAATGAAGGATAGTCAAAGATGAAGGATAGTCTTGTGGTCGAGGCACTGACCTAGGAATCAGAAAATCAGGCTTCAATTTCTAGCTTTTCCACAGACTCTATGTGCAACGCTGGGCAAGTCACTTAATCTCTCTTTGCCCCAATAATACTTACTCTGTCCCACTTCTGTGGGGTGGGGACTGTCTCTTTGTGTGTATATGTACTGTGCCTGGCACAACTGGGTCCTGATCTTATATAGTCATAGAATTTAAGGCCAGAAGGGACCACCAAATCATCCAATCTGACCGCCTTTATATCCCAGACCACCAAAACCCCTAGAACCCAACAACCAAAATTAGACCAAAGTGTTTCAGCCCACAGAAGACTAGACTATTGTGTGCCACAGGCAGAGACTAGGAGGGACTGAGATGCCCCCATGCCCCCTGCAATGGAAGGGAAATTATTAAGTGAGAGATACTCAGATAATCCTGGCAAGTGACCCTGCACCCACACGCTGCAAAGGAGGCAAAAAAACCCCAATGTCACTGCCAATTTGACTTTGGGGAAAATTCCTTCGTAACCCAACATAATGGCCATCAATTAGACACTGATCATGTGAGCAAGAACCAGCCAGGCAAGCACCAGAAAGAGACAATGCTCAGTGCCACCATAGAGCACTGGTCCACCTTGCCCAATGTCCCATCTCCAGCTCTGGCCATCCCTGAAGCTTCAGAAGAGGGACATAAAAAACCCACTCCCAAAATACATTTCAAGGGGAAAATCCCTCCTAACCTCTGCTGGTGGCTGACTGAAACCCTAACACATGAGCTTTTAGGAACATAAGACCTGAACCAGAGGTGAGCCCTAGGGCTGTTGAGCCCTGCTCCATAGCATCTCGTTTGAGGTCTCTATTTACCATTGTAATGGAAATAATAATATTAAGCTTTTGGTAGTAAATTAAGTTCAAGATAGATATTTTCCTATCTGGAATCTGTTGCTTAGGGAATAGTAACCATCCAAACATAGCTTAAAAATATTATATTACTTTTTCATTCATGCTAGAAAAGCAAATGAAGTTTATAAAATGATGGTGGGACTTTTGCAAACTGCTCGTGATGGCTAACTTTGCTCCCATTAAACCAAATAACAAAACTCCCATTGACTTCAATGGTAGCAGAGTTAGGTCAACGCTGGATTTGGAAAATGTTTAGAGAATGTCCAGGCTGCTGAACCTTATTTCAATGAATAAAGATATTACTTAATTTTTAAGGTCAGAATTCACACAAAGAAACAAATGTACAACTTTTTACACCTTATTATTCTTTAGTCTGTTTCCTTGGTACGTAGGTCAAAAACTTTAGGAAAAGTTTCATATAGGATTTCCATATGAAGAGCAATTCTTCATTGTTTTTTCTGGAAGAGTAAAAGAGCCCCCCTCAGCCTGGTATTAGCTGTGAAATATCAGCTTTCCTTTCCAAAAAACGATTTTGAAGGAGGTTTCAAATGCCAGGTAAGTGGGATACATCTTTTCATGAGGTTTTTGCAAAGCTAGGTTAAAATTTGTGAGGATATTTATCTGTTGAAAAGTCTGACCTGCAGTGCTTTAGTCATGCCAGAACTCTCTGGAATGCCTTTCTGATGCTTTAATACTTCTGCCAACACTGGCCAACCAGCTCCTTTCCCTCCCTGGCTGCAGAGCATCCTCCGAGTCAGTAGGTGTTGGTGCCAGGTCAGCGTGGAGGGAGCTGGGGACACTGCAGCCAGGACTGGGCAGGGAAGAGCTGGAGCTGGGTGACGTTGGGAGCTGGGTAGTGGAGCCATCCAGATAGTGGAGCCCCCCATGGGAAGCAGGAGCCGGCTACAGATAGGGAGATGGGGACAGGACAGGCCCTGCAGGGAGTCACCCTCAGCTTCCCTGGGCTTCCCCCAGCTTCCCCACTACTCCTATCTTCCTCCCAGCTACCTCTAGAATACCCTAGTTAGACCACTTGTTCCCTCCTGGGGCCTCTCAATGCCCTGCATTCCAGCACTTGTTTTTTTCAAGACTCCAGCACTGCTGTACTGTATATGCATAGGTTCTGATTTTCAGATGCGCTGGATACCTACTACTTACAATGAAGTCAGTGTGAGCTGTGGGTTATCAGTACCTCTGAAAATCAAGTCCATGGAAAAATGCAAAATGCAGGTACAGTATTCCCAAATATGATGGATTTTCAAAAGTACACAGTGCTGGCCTAATTCTGTTCCCACTAAAATCCAATGGAAACAGAGCTGGGACAATTCTGAGCACTTTCGAAAATCGCGCTCTTAGGGCTGGTCTACACTGCCGCGCTAGTTCGGCGGCTGGGGATCGAAGTTCCGAGTTCGATTTATCGCGTCTGGTCTGGACGCGATAAATCGAACCAGGAAGTGATCCCTGTCGACTGCGGTACTCCAGCTCAACGAGAGGAGTACCGCGGAGTCGACGGGGAGCCTGCCTGCCGCGTGTGGACCGCGTCTGAACCACGGTAAGTTCGAAGTAAGGTATGTCAAATTCAGCTACGTTATTCACGTAGCTGAATTTGCGTACCTTACTTCGACTTGGGGGGTAAGTGTAGACCAAGCCTTAGAGTCATATATTTACCGCTAGATTTTCTAGTTACTTTGCATAGGGCTTGATTTTTAGAATTGCTGAACGCCCGTTGCTGAAGTCAACAGAAGCAGGAAGTGCTCAGCACTTATAAAAAAACAGGCCCATTGTGCCTTAGCCACTGCAGTAGGAAGCAGTTTTGTGCCATTAGTTTGAATTGTCAGACACAAATCTGTACTACAAAAACAGAACATTCCGACTGGCATCGATTAGTAGCCTTTTATCCCTGTAGTGGTACTTTTAGATTTTTAAATCACATACTAACACCAAATGATCATTAGTTCTGAGCAAGCATAATCACCATTTAAATGGATACAAGTAGAGTGAATAAACAAAGGATATGAAGTTCATTATTTCACTTTACAAATCAGTAACTCTGGGGAAATTTCCATTTTAATATGCTGTTTATTTTAACATAATGACTAAAGGTTAAGATTACATATATCCTGTGGATAATGTAAACACACATTTCTTTCATTATCTAAACAGGAGCTCATACACAGCAGGTTATATTTATTTATTTACTTTGCACAGAACTCCATTATTCATTGCTCTACTTCCCATATTTTTACCATCCATATTGTTAACCGTTAGTGAAATACTCTGTAATAATGGTAGAGTGCTTTAACAGGATGGTTTCTAAATCACAGAACAGAGACGGTAGAATCTGACCCTATTCTAGAGCCCAGTATTTTATAGAAGTCTATATTTTCTGTGGTCATGTGTTATTTATTAGGTTATTATGTTTACATCAAAAGTTCAGAGATCATGACCAGGTATTATGAAGTAAATAACCAGGAGTGCTTTATGGGGAGAGAGATAGCTCAGTGGTTTGAGCATAGGCCTGCTAAACTCAGGGTTGTAAGTTCAATGCTTGAGGGGGCCACTTAGGGATCAGGGGCAAAATCAGTACTTAGTCCTGCTAGTGAAGGCAGCTGGCTGGACTCCATGACCTTGGGTCCCTTCCAGTTCTAGGAGATGGGATATCTCCATTGGTTATTTTATTATTATATAGTGCAAGATTCTATTTTAGCTTAATAGTATAATATGTTATCTTGCCAATGGCTATCACAGTGCTATTGAAGTGTGCTCTCTCTCTCTCGCTATAGTTTTACAATTATAAACCATTAGCTGTACGGCTGGTTTTTGTTTTGTGTGTGTGTGCACTGAATGGTAAAGCTAGAGTTACTTAACAGTTACAGGTACTTGGTGGGGGAAAGGTGTTTGTACGGGTTCAAAAGATTGTGCACTGTAGCAAAAAAGAAGCTTCCTAGCAATGGCAAATTGATTTAGCAAGGGAATAGGGATCAAAGATTTCTACTCCTCCTAATGGCCTTCATTAAGGAATTAGAACATCCTGCTGAGAAAGACTGACATGCTCTGGCTCAGTCGGAGTGTCGGTCTGCACTACAAACATGTTAGAGTCTGGATTGTGAATTGCTTGCCACATAGATAAATGTTCGTCACAGTCGCTGGGAGACAGTTGTCACAGCCTAGCGAAAGCCTGCTTATCATTCATGTGGTCACTTCCATTACCTCTGCTCAGACTGTGCTGACCTGCTATTAGTGACTCTAATTTAATTTCCCCCACCAGTGTCATGGGTTATTTCTTCCATTACTTGAGAGATTTAATTTACAGGGTAAACTCCATCACTTGAGAGAAGGAATTTTTCATGACACAAGGAACAAGTGCCTTTTGAAGATTAACATGTTGGTTATTTATATTGGTCATCTCTAAGACTTGCAGTTTCAACATCACTGAATGGTAATATATTCACATATTGGTGTGATTTCTGACAGCCATTCAGTATTATGTGTTTTCCTATTTCAGCTAAAACACAATTTATAAAGAGGATTCCATACCGTGTTATTAGGAGACCAGTTTTATTGATGTTACAGGTATTTTATTGATATATTCAGGTTGAAGCCTGTACTTTGAAAATACTGACACCTAGATACCACAATGATTGTAATATACATAGTCAGAAAAACACCCCTATTCCCTAGCAGATTAACTTCCCATGTTTTATGCAATCAGAATATCTCAAAAGCAGAAGTGAAGCACCCCTTAAATATCAAAGGCAACTAAATATTAAATTAATGCTACTAATGTAAGAGCATGTGTTTTATAGAAAAAATACCTGGTATGCTATATCCATATTTGATTTTTCTATCTGTCCAAATGCAGCTGCACACACATTTACAACCTGCTTGAATGTAGTCATCCATGATTGCATACTGAAAAATGTGTTTTGATTTTTTATATAACAGGAGGTGCAAACATGAGTATTTTTTTGTAAATTTATGCCGGAATGAAATAGTTCCAACAATTTTCCAGTAGAACGGGTATTTCATTTTGCTTGCACTCTCTCCTATATGTATGCATGGTGCATTCTCCAAAAATTTGCCAGCCCTTCACTCTTGCCTCTTTCAATTCCCCATACAAATGAAGCTCAGCAGAATCATCTGGAATTATATGTATATTTAAAGAATGACTAATACGTGTACATGACTAATCCAACATAGCGGTTATTCTTATTTATGCAACCCATTTTACTTTAATCATCCACCCTCGAATGTTTGCAATTTACCCTCAATTGCAACTTAACCTACGGCAGGAATCGCCAACCTTTGGCCTGCAAGCACCCTGGCGGGCCAGGCTGTTTTGTTTACCTGCAGCATCCACAGGTTTGACCGATCGCAGCTCCCACTGGCTGCAGTTCGCTGTTCCAGGCCAATGGGGGCTGCGGGAAGCGGCGCAGGCCGAGGGATGCGCTGGCCACCCCGACGGGACATGTGCCAAAAGTTGCCGATCCCTGACCTAGACTGTAAGCTCTTTGGAGCAGGACTTGTCTTTTATTTGTTTTGTAAGGCACAAAGCAGACTTTTTACACTTAAGAAATATAATAAATAATGAACTTGGGAAGGAATAGTAATGGAGAATAGATCGCATCGGTGTGTTGGAACAGCCCCACCATTGACAACCCTTATGTTCAGCCCTACCCACCACTTTGGTTCTTTTGGAAAGGAGCCCTGTGAAGCTATAAAGAAGGGCTCTGGGTTTGTCCCTTATTGCCACACTCATGATAATGAAAACCTGGGAAATCACTCATAATACATGCATCTTTAAAAATTTCCCTCTTTTTCTTTTTGCAAATTTTTAGTAAGCAGATTTCAATTTTCTCTGATTCATTCATTATGTGAAATTATGCAAATAATTCTTGTTCTGCCTGTCATTTGTGGGGAATTCATTGAAATATTTGTTATTCAGACTGCTTTGACTGGCCATGTAGGACAGGTCACATTGAATATTTCTGTTCACTGACTGTGTGTGTGTGCAAAGCTTTCAATCCGGTTTCCTGTGTCAATGCTTGTGATTATTAATTCAAAATTGACTTTTTTCAACTAGTCTGCAATATTCGCTTAGAATTAGCCTTTTCAGGAAATATTTCTACCCATAAACCTGTTTGCTAGAACATTTTAGTAGGGAGAGTTGCATGAAGACAAGTGGCCTGACTTATTTATGCCCTGCTTCTTATATAATCAGTTACAGCCATGGAAAATTAATGAAAATTAGATGATGTTCCAAAGAAACAAATATCCAGTTTTCATGGAAATCTACTTAGTCATATAAAGCAAGGTAAGGACAAAACAGTAAATTTATGGAGGCAGATTCTCTTCTGCATCATCACTCTGCTAAGAGAGGTAAAAGTGGGGGTCTCAGGGAGATATTTCTGGCATCCAGAATCCAACAGAGAGCCCCAGCACTGATACTATTTATCCCAGAGCTAAGTTCTGCTACTACCACCGGGGCGGCTCTATGTATTTTGCTGCCCCAAGCACGGCAGTCAGGCAGCTTTCGGCGGCGTGCCTGCGGGAGGTCCGCTGCTCACGCAGATTCGGCGGCATGCCTGTGGGAGGTCCACCGGTCCTGCGGCTTCGGCGTACCTGCCGCCGAATTGCCGCCAAAGCCGCAGGACCAGCGGACCTCGCACAGGCATGCCACCGAAGGCTGCCTGACTGCCGCCCTCACAGAGACCGGCAGGCCGCCCCCTGCAGCTTCCTGCCCCAGGCACGCACTTGCTGAGCTGGTGCCTGGAGCCGCCCCTGACTACCACTAAGGACCTTAAGCCTGCAAAGGCCTGGCACAATGGAGTGGGGCTCTCTCTCATCCTGTGACCACCTCCTGACATGCCCCCGGCCTAAAATACAGGGCTGTCAAATGTAGGGCATAGAACTGCCAGTCTTGGGCCATCGAGGAGTTCCCCTATACCATGGGAATTTTCTGGTGATTTGAGGCCAATTTCTGGCAACTGCATGGCAGAGTCTCCACATCTGATTAGAGAATCTGGCCCCTGAAATACAATATAAACAAAACTATCACTTAGCCGGACATTTTTAAAACTTTTCCAGCAGCAGTTCTATCAAGGATTTACGCATTCCCCCTGGGCTGAAAAGGAAGGGCCCAGTCAGAATGTAATGTCAAACTCTTCAGTACAGAGGATGTGCTTGGTTTGATTCGCAGGTAATTTAGCACCGTGAAACTGATGCTACCCTTGATCCTTCCTTCAATAGCTCAGGAAGTGAGACATTACTTCTTGATAATTTTCTCAAAATGCTTCTGAACAACACAAAGCAAATGCCCCCTGTGAAAAGGAGTCACAGAAAAGTGATATATGGGAGGTGATACCACGCCTAGCAAAATTAACACTTCCTTTGTGAATGTGTAGCATGTGAGCATCAAGTTAGTGATTTTGTCAGTGTCCCAGATTTAAAAGGTACCTGAGAGCAGCTTTTCTTCCAGAAAGTGCTGACAGGACAGTTCAAAAGAATGCTGAATGTATCAAGCCTCTGATACTCAGGCATGTAGAAGTTCACTTGATTAGATTAATGTACTAAGCCTGATGTGCACAATGAGTCCTGGTCACAGTAGAGTGCAACCGTAGTGCAGAGGGGCAGAAACAGGAAAGGCAATGGAGACACTTTATTTACAAGTTATCAATCTATTGGTGAGATAATCATTAAAAAACCCCAAACCAATAGAGTTGTGCCAATTTACACCAGCTGAGGATCTGGCACAAATAGGTTGTGGGGTTTTTTGTTTTTGTTTTTTTACTAATTCTCCTGATTTACTAGTCCTAGTTTAAATGGTAATATGAAATGTTCGCGAGAGGGAGGATTAAATGGAAAAAAAGTTCCTGAACTAAATGTGCTACTGGTTCTAAGATTGCCTCAGCGTGATTTAACCACAATATCTAAGCACCTAGTACTGTAGATAGTGCAGTGAGGTTCATAGTGCAGCCTACAGCAACAACAACACTGGACTAGTTTTAGGTTTAAAATAAAATAAAAACTCAGACCACCTTCAAGAAAAGATGTGTTCAAGTTCCTGAAGCTGCTCCGAGTTTCAAATAAATCTGGGACAATTTATGGTTGTCCATTGAATTACAAGCTTGCATGGACAGATGATGAAAAGGTGAAATTGCAATTTTGATAGTGATTAGTATACAAACTTAAAAAAGCCAAGAAAAACACAAAGGGAGCTAATCCCCCATGTTCTGAAAGTAAAGCCAGTGTTCTTATGAATCCCCCCAAAAAGGAAATTTACATATTAATACAACTAATAGTCACACAAAAAGTGGAGAAATTACCAAATCAGCATACAGAGAAAGGGTGTAATCCATGGTGCCAGTCTGTGATATTTATTTGCAGTTTTTGCAGTTTGGGTCACTACGTATTTCTTGGGAGTTTCAGAAAGGCTTTGGTCTCTGGGAACAAAGATGGAAGCCAGGCTGTTTTGTTTGTAGTTTGTTGCTGTCTTCGCTAATAAATGCTTGTTTAAGAAGAACTGTGGCTCTAAATAATTATGACAATCTGAAACTAAAGAAGGAAAGGGTTAGATTAAGGAAGGACATTGGCACTTGGCGCATTCTATCAAAAACAAACTAAAATAGTGAGTATTTGTGACACCACTTGAGTCCTTTCAAAGATATTGATATTCCTTGGTCGATCATTTCAACCTAATACAGCCCAGAATTTCCTTGAAGCAGGAAAAGGAAGCATTGGAAGTACTTATTACACACTACTGCTTCCATTTTTCAGTTCTGAATCAGATAAATACATTTGAATTCTAGAAGGAATTGTGCATGAGGGAGTCAAAATATTTCTTGGAGCTCTTAGTCTGGCAGTAGGAAGAGACCCAGTGCTGCACCTCTTAGGAGTCTGCAGCACGTAATACACTCTGTACACAGAATGTGGTATGGCAGATCCCAGCTCCTTCTGGTTCCTCTTTACCATCTGTAGAGTGCCTAATGCTCTAGTATAGGGGGTTTCGAACTTTTTTTGCTGGGACCACTTTGAAAATATTTCAGACTGTGAAGACCCCCCCCAAAAGTGACCCTCCCCCCCATGCCACCCTTACTTCGATGCTGCCTTCAGAGTTAGGTGGCTGGAGAGCAGAGGCTGCTGGCCAGGCACCCAGCTCTGAAGGTAATACCATGGCCCCCCCTGCAAGATGCTTGCGACCCCTTTTGAGTCAGGATCCCCAGTTTAAAAAATGTTGCTCTAATAGGTGCTGGAGGGAAGGATTACTATTGAACTTGGCCAAGTAAAATCTGACCTTTCGTGTGCGCTATAGCAAATCAGAGACCCAGAACAGTTATGGTGCAATTTGCATCATACAGTAGAATCTCAGTGTTACGAACACCTCGGGAATGGAGGTTCTTCATAACTCTGAAATGTTCGTAACTCTGAACAAAATGTTATGGTTGTTCTTTCAAAAGTTTACAATTGAACATTGACTTAATATAGCTTTGAAACTTTATTGTGCAGAAGACAAATGCTGCTTTTAACCATCTTAATTTAAATGGAACAAGCACAGAAACAGTTTCCTTACCTTGTTAAATCTTTTTAAATTTTTTCCCCTTTTTAGTAGTTTATCTTTCACACAGTATTGTAATATATTTGGTTTTTTTTTTCTTTTTGTCTCTGCTGCTGCTTGATTGTGTACTTCCAGTTCCAAATGAGGTGAGTGGTTCACTGGTCAGTTCATAACTCTGGGGTTCATAACTCTGAGGTTCTGTTGTATGAGCTTGGATGTGAACTTTTAGCATGGAACAAAAACAAAACCATGAAACTCAGTTTCTAAATTGTTATGCCTATCTAGACTTAACAATAAATGCCTCTTTTTGGTTTTGGCAAAAGATTTTCAGGTTCAGAAAGAACTTTCATGAAGCATATCTAGATTTAATTCCTTTTTCAGAACAAGCAGAGTCTCATAAGGCTTCAACTTTGGAAAGAAAGCTTTGGACCCCTTATGACGAGGCCAAACGCATCTGCATTTATGGCCCAGTTTTCTTTTGTAGACGTGATGGTGCTTCCCCCAAAAATGTGTGCATAAGCACACACACACACACATATTATTCCAGTTCTATGCCAATTTTTCCCCTCCTTTGAGGGGCCATAGAAAATGGAAGGAACTGTGGGTGGAGCACTGCTGAAAGGATAACACCTTGGGGGCCACTGCAGGCAGTAACTAGTGAATGCAGCACTGAGACTGCTTTAAAATGCAATGAGAGCTGAACTGGCCCTCAGCCAGCCTCAGGGAGGCTGCTTAGGTAGGATACTTTTGCTTTAGGTGCAAAGGTGTTTACAGAATTGTATGATCACCTCAGGTTTTTCAGTCATGAAAACATTCTGTTCACATGCTATCGATTTATATTTTATGGGGACATGGGAAGATTTTTCTTTCATTCCTGTGCTAGTACTGATAATATGTACAACTTTTATTTTTCCAGAAGTGGCGAGTAAATCAGATGGATAATTTGAATATAGAAAATTTAAAAACAGAAATTGTAATTTTTAGAAAAGATCATTCAAATATAGAAAAACAATTTAATTTGAATGTAAGCTTCAGGGGCAGTTCTTCTTTGGTTTTATTCACGTTTAATCACAAATTTGATACTGCAAGTCAGGATTCAACAATGAACACTATCAGGTGTATAATGATTTTCAATTCAACGTAAACTCAGTTCATCTCTCTAATGTGTTATGCTGTAGTTCCTTATTTTAAAAAATTGCATTTATTTGTATAATAGTGAAATTATAGCATATTTGAACTGGATTTTCAAAGAGCTGCTATATGATTACTTTGTCCTTCTGCTGACCCTTTTCCTTCATGATTGCAATTTTGACAGGTGCTTTTGCTTCAGGGCGCTCAGGCTTTATACTATTAACAACGGTGACATTTTTCTCTTTTGAATTGTTGCAGCAAAAAAGCTGACCAAAAACTGTGAGTTTCCCTTTGTCCCTTATGTATCTCAAGGGGCTATTGTTAGTACAGTAGTCATCAGTGAAGAGTTTTCACAGAGGTGTATTTGAGATACCACCATTATTTCCTATTTTCACAATACATAAGAACAGCCATACTGAGTCAGACCAAAGGTCCATCTAGCCCAGTATCCTGTCTTCCAACAGTAGCCAATGCCAGGTGCCCCAGAGGGAATGAACAGAACAGGTAATCCGCAAGTGATCCATCCCTGTCACCCATTCCCAGCTTTTGGAAAACAGAGGCTCGGGACATCATCCCTGGCAATTGTGGTTAATAGCCTTTGATAGACCTATCCTCCAGGAACTTTTCTAGTTCTATTATAGTTTTGGCCTTCACAACATCTTCTGGCAAAGAGTTCGACAGGTTGACTGTGCATTGTGTGAAGAAATACTTCCTTTTGTTTGTTATTAATTTCATTTGTTGAACCCTAGTTCTTGTGTTGTGAGAAGTAGTAAATAACATTTCCTAATTTACTTTCTCCATACCAGTCATGATTTTATAGACCTCTATCATATCCCCCCTAAATCGTCTCTTTTCCAAGCTGAAAAGTCCCAGTATTATTAATCTCTCCTCATATGGAAGACGTTCCATACCCCTAATCATTATTGTTGCCCTTTTCTGAACCTTTTCCAATTCCAATATATCTTATTTGAGATGGGGCGACCAGATCTGCATGCAGTATTCAAAATAACCCTGCGCGGTAAAAGTGGACAAATGGTGACATTTTAGTGGAAACCATTGTACCCAAAATAATTGTCATTGTTTGGTATACAGGCCTTCTATTATATTAACACCAAATACAGGAGTTAACTTGTCTTCCTTGGTAGACAATTAGTCCAAGAAGTTTCATTTCCTTTCTCTGGCAGTCTGTTCTTGATATTGGACTGGCCCATGCAAACCCTGCATGACAGACGTAGCCAATTCTGTAACTGTGTACTTGGGAAAAAAGAGGACAGGTTCTGCTGTGATACCTGTGGTAAACAGATTAATCCTGGAAGTCATTACTAGATCAGGATTTGGTCAAGGTCAAATCCAAAATCTGTGGATGTCAATGGGGGTCTTTTCATGGGCTTACATGGGCTTTAGATGAGGGCCTTGAACTGGGATTTTCTAAGGTGCCTAAAGGAGTTAGGTGCCCATCTGCCATTGAGTTCCCTAGCCTGAAAATACTAGCGTGAATTAATTGTGTTCATAAAATATCTGGCCTTTTATTAAATCACCATGTCATTTGTCTCAGTGATTTCCTGAGACAATGAATTCCGCAGGTTAATTCTATATTACATAATGAATCATTCCCTTATTTTTAAAAACATGTACTGCCCATCATTTTTATTGAGCATCTCCTTTTATTAGCTGAAACTCTTTACAGTACATGGAATTTCTATCAACTGGAACAACAGTCTGGGCCACATTTTATTTAATCTGCATAGCTTTGTTTGTTTAGCTAATATCCCACAAAACTCCTTATTGGGATAGTAAAGTGAGGCAAGGCCTGGGATTTACCTACTGGAATGAAGACTTACAGCAGGACTCGGAATCCATTTCCATATTATAAGAATTTTATTTGGATCCTAAACTGAGATGGGTGTTGGTTTTACCAGGTGCAATGATTTTGTTTACATGGGAAGCTAGTGCAGGATAGCTAATGAACATTAAATTTACACCTTGCCTTATTTCATAATTGCCTCCCAATGTAGCTAAACCTATACACTTTCCTTTCTTACTCTTCCATCTGAGTTAGACATAGTCCATTCTTATATTTATGTTTGATAGGTTTCATGTGACAAGTAGTTTGTCTATTTTTTTATTTCGCTCTACGCTATTTTCTTTTTAAAATATTTTTTCTCTTTGCAATATTATTAGGGATGCCAACTGGGCTGTTGTTGAATGATCTTGGATTTTATGCTTTATTGATTTTGACACAGTAAATTAGTTAATTATGATTTCCCTGTGGAAATGGGCCATATATAGAGAGGAAATATGGTCCAGCACTTAGTGCATGAACAAGTTACTAAGGAGACCTGGATTTGATTCCCTGCTCTGCCACAGGGTTCTTTCATGATGTTGGACAAGTCACTAAGTCTCTCTGTATCTCAGTTCTCTAACTGTAAAATAACTGAGGATAATAACATTCCCCTACCACATGGGAGTATTGTGAGGTAAATACATTAAAGATTGTGTTATGCTATAATAACGGGGGTATATAAGCACATATTAAAATGGACTTTTTCATATAGTTATGCCTCTCTGTCAAGTTAATATTTCTAGGGTCAGGCTCTCTGTTGCACTGCATCTTGTGCAGTGCCTATTTAAACTGGGTGTACAACATCACCATTCTGATTTGTACACAAGGTCCAGAGTAACAGCTAATCAACCCCTTAGTATCCATGGGTCCGAGAATTAAAAAGCAAATATTTCTCCTTAGCTTCCTTGACATACTATGATTTGCATTACTTTGGGATCAGCCTCATGGAGCATCTTGGTTTTCTTCGTCATCTGTCTATGATACATTTGGTTTCCTTCATGATATTTGATTAGAGTGGTCTATTCTATGGTACTATGAATCATTCATCTATTTTTGTGTTAAACCAGCCTGTCTGGATATATTAAAGTCACCTCCTTTGGAAATTGAAGGGGTTTGATGGCCTTGTGAAGCAGCCCTGAGGATAGAAGAAGTATGCTATGCTATACATAGGGTTTTGACAGCAGATTTATCATCAAATTAAAGTTATTTTCTATACCTTTTATATAGATGGAGTTAGGAGAAAATCATCATCTGTCATAACCTAGTAAGGAAAGAGAGGAGGGGGTAATTGTATTTCATATGAATCTTCTTGTGAGAATAAAGGAAGTTATCTCTGCCTCTTGGGAAAGTAATATAATAGTTCATATTATGGTATATTGTCTAGCTCATATATGTATGTCCCATGAGATCTTTCTAAATATGTTCCAGTTAATGTTTGCTTCTCTCCTGATGAAGTTTTCAATTGTACTGTGAACATTTAAATGGACAGTTTCCACAACCTCTCCGAGAACATTGCAAATTATAGCAGGACTATATGTCACTTAAACCAAAGTGTTTAAAGTTGGATGCCTAAATCCACATGTAGGCACCTAAACACACATGGTCTTATTCTCAAAGATACTGAGCAACTGTAGCTGCCACTGATTTCAATGGGGACTGTTGCTGCTCAGCATCTCTAAAAATTACACCGTTTTTATTTAAGTGCTTAAATATGGATTTAGGAGCCAGACTATAGGCCCTTAACTTTGTCATTGTTCTCTTTAGTGCATTCCTGAAATGATGTCTCCATCTGAACAAATGAGACTTGATCAATATTTTTCTATGCCTGTACTTAGTTTTTACCAGAATGAGTATTTCTTTCTTCCAGAATGTACGATAAATGTTGTTTATCTCCCTCAATGTGTAGCATTGTCCTGTTTAAGAGAAAGAGCTGGCATTGGGATGCAAAAAATCCTCTCTTTTTATAAATTAATGCCTGTCTTCTGAAACTTTCATGTCATGGACAGAGCCTACATCAGCATCTCAATTACAGGGAATGCCACTGACAGCAAGAAAGAGAATATGTTTGAACCTAAGTAGACCTCAAACTAAATTTCAATCTTAAAAAGGAAATTATCTAATTCATCTGGGTTGCCCTCACTTTCACACAGAAGAACTGGCTTTATTTCAATGCAGTCATAAAACCAAGAGGTTAATATCAAGAAAACAGGCAAATTCCTCTGCTGTATCAAAAGCTTACGAATAATTAGATTATCAAGTTTCTGGATGCTAATGAGATAAGAAGTTTTATGAATGCTTATATATGAATGATACCAGGAATCTGGAAGATAACATAGATTCCCTTAATGCAAGGAGAAATTATCTGTATTCTCTCAAATGACTGTACATTTAAAAATAAAAGGGAAGCTCCTTAGAAGCAATTGTATTTGTCACCTCTACTGAAATTGCTAAGTTCATAGAAAGCCTGAGTACAGTTCTGACCAAGACAGATCTGCTAATGATATTCTAAAAAGTCTCATCAATCTTTGAGAGATCATATGATGTTTAAACAAGGTTATTTTAAAACAAATATTCTTTTCTCTGCTTTTGCACATAACACTGAGCATTGGAACCACTGGAATTGCTAATTAAAGGGAAAGACATAGTGAGGTGGGCATCTTATTTGCAATTGCAGAAACACAGAATAATGCTAACATTATAGCATTGAGATAGTCACAAAATATCTGACTATTTGTAACAGAGTCCTTGGCGGTTCCTCCCCGAGGGGGTGGGGCAACTTGACTAGACCCAGTTATCTACACGGGTTGATCACAACACCAGCCCTATTTCCCTAGTACTCTCAGGGAGGGGCTATGCCCTTTGTGGGCCTTCTTAAGTCTCTCTGGCCAGGAGATCAAAATGAAAGTCACAAACTCTCAAGCCTTCAGGGCTACTCCCTCTCTGAGGTCCAAGAAAAAGGGGGGAAGGATTGCGAGTCTACAATACTGCCAACAGTCCAGCACCACTGTCATACGTTTGGGAAAATTGCTCTGGCTGGGTCTCAGAGACAGGCTCAGCCTGTCTGTCCTACCCTGGAAGTCCGCTGTACTCTACTCAGGGTTGGGGTGAAGGTCTTCTGCCTAAGAGTTCCCTTCACAGTGTTAGGAGTCACTCCTGCAGTCAGCTTAGAGCAATCTTGTTCCTTCCCCACCAGTAACTGCAGTTTCCTCCCTTTTAAAGGCCTCTTCCCAATCATGCACAGTTGACATGGCCAGAGGGATGGGGTTAGCCCTACCCATGTGGGACCTATATACCACCAGCACTGGAACCAGGGGGAAGCGGGCAGTGCAGAATTCATGTCCCCTGCAGATTTTTTTTCTCCTGCAGCATAATAAATTCTGCTGGGGAGGTATGGCAATTACACCTTTCACCCACCAGGTGCTGCGGTGGTGCCTGAAGAGAGGGCATCTGGCTCACTGCTGGAGCAGCCAGCCGTACAGAGAGGGCACTTTGGCTCCCCACTCTCCCCACTTTAGGACTGACCAAGAAGCATGGGGATCTCTTGCTTATGTTTGGGGGGGTCTCTTGCTTATTTTTAGGAATCTTTGCCCCTCAGAGTCCACACAGCATAAAGATCCAAGTTTCTCCTTTTCATGAATTTTTATCCCCTTCAGCTCAGATTCCAAGCTTCATGCACAAGTTTCTCCTTCCTGGAGGAAGTGAGGAATGCAATCAATAAAGTCTCTGTCCTTTGATGCTACACAAAGCCTTGTTTGCCTTCAGTGGGCCATCTTGTCTGCAGGACGAGCATTTTACCTTAATGAATGCTTCTTTTCCTGTTTGATGAGTTACAAAGATTTACAATGCAAACACTCAATATAACTTTACATCATGGGATACAGATATTATATGTAGGATTAATACATGCAGCATCTTACAAGCATTCCATAAAGTCTAAACATTAAACACATGCTTATAGGACTAATATCTATTTTAACTATACTAACCCACAGGTAAGCCAGACAGCTATGTATTTGTCAGTGTTCAGTGAGGACTGGGGCCTTGGCATGAGCTGGCACCTGGACTGCCAGCATCACAGGGACATTCCAGCCAGTTCTCTTTTCCACCAGCTGTACCTGCCACACCAGCAGCCAAGGGAGGGTGATGTAGAAGATACTGTGGTGATGCTATGTCACCCATGGATTTCCCTCTACTGGGTAATCTCTCCAAGTCTGGCTAAGCTGTCTTTCCACAGTTGGGCCAGCACCAAGCTGCTTTACGCCTGGATATCAATATTAAATAATAACAAAAGTAAACAAGATGTTGCAACTGCCACTATATTAATAACTTAAAAGTGTGACTTTGAATTAATTTATTTAAGATGGATTTATTAGGGCTTTTTCCTATGAGGTGTTGAACAGCCTTGATTCCTATTGTAGTCAAATCCATAATGGAGGTATTTTGCAGTTCACAAGACTGGGTTCTTATGGTAATACTGCCATAAGAGCTAAGTAGCTATAAAGTTGAATAAGATCAGTTAAAAATCTTTAAACTGTACAACAAGATACTTGTAATTTCAAACCCACCTTTTAAAACATGCTTTGTTTAGAAATATTTTCCACCCCTTTCCTTGATTTCTTTGTGCGTAGAATATCATAGAATATCAGGGTTGGAAGGGACCTCAGGAGGTTATCTAGTCCAACCCCCTGCTCAAAGCAGGACCAATCCCCAACTTAATCATCCCAGCCAGGGCTTTGTCAAGCCGGGCCTTAAAAACCTCTAAGGAAGGAGATTCCACCACCTCCCTAGGTAACCCTGTGTGTGTAATATATGTTCATTGATTTATATTTTTCACTCATTTCCCCTTACTGCTCCTTGTCAGCATCAGAGCATATAGTCTCAAGTGTTCTCCCGTTAATACACAAGCAAAACCCCAACCAATGTTGCATGTATGATTTGAGAGAAGTTGTGCCCCTCTATCAGTTTAGCAAGGTATAGCTGGCATACTCCTTACTGAGGCTCTAATCTGACCATTGACTCAAGAGTGCCGTTGACTTCAATGGGTTTTGGATCAAACTCTACATGAATAAAGATACTCAGATGAACAAGAGTTTGCAGGATCGGGGCCTGTGAGGGGGGTGTCCACCCCACATTCACCTGGAAGAGGTTAATGGAGGCCAGATGGGCCAATTAACCTATTAGACTGAAGGCTGACAGGAAAGCCCCAATAAGGGGAAGCTCATCTCTATGGGAACAAGTGGGGCTTCTAAAAAAACAGCTGATAGCAGGAAAGGGGCTGTTGGGAGGGAGCCTGCATTCATTCCCCAGGAGAAGGGAGGTGTGTTTGGGGGCTATAGAGAGAAGTTGCTCCCTTGGAGGGAGTTGAGAGGCCAGCAAACCCCAGAAAGTGGGGGAGTGCTGGGGTAGCATAGGAAACAGCACAGGGAATAAGCAGCAAGGTTGGGGACTGAGCAGACTTTGGCTGCATGTTGTAGGGTCCCTGGACTGGAACCCGGAGTAGAGGGTGGACCCGGATTCCCTGCCTGCCTTCCACTATTCAAGTCAGACATCTCCAGCACTGCACCTGGAGTAGACCAAACAAACATTTAAGTAAAAAAAAGAAAAATACCCCACTCCAGGCCATAACACTGACCCAATTGCCTTCTGTCTCTCCCCCATTTAGTATCCAAAGATTGGAGGAAGAAATATTAATGGAATTTGAGCACAGTCCACACATGGGTTGAGCTAACAGGCCTTTAAAAAGTACACAAGAACGGTCATACTGGGTCAGACCAATATCCTGTCTTCTGACAATGGCCAATGCCAGGTGCTTCAGAGGGAATGAACAGAAAAGGGCAAGTTTGAGTGATCCATCCCCTGTTATCCAGTCCCAGATTCTGGCAGTTGTAGGTTTAGGGACATCCAGAGCATGGGGTTGCATTCCTGATATCTTGGGTAATAGCCACTGAAGGACCTGTCGTCCATGAACTTAGCTAATTCTGTTTTGAACCCAGTTATATTTTTGGTCTTCACAACACCCCATGGTAACAAGTTCCACAGGCTGACTGTGTTATGAGAAGTACTTCCTTTTGTGCCCATTAATTTCATTGGGTGACCCTGGGTTCTTTTGTTATGTGAATGGGCAAATGACACTTCCCTGTTCACTTTTTCTATACCATTCATGATTTTATAGCTCTCTTTCATATCTCCCTTAATAATGTCTAAGCTGACAGCCCCAGTGTTTTAAATCTATCCTCATATGGAAGCTGTTCCATACCCCTAATCACTTATGTTGCCTTCTCTGTAGTTTTTTGCAATTCTAATATATCTTTTTTGAGCTAGGGCAACCAGAACTGAATTCAATATTCAAGCTCTGGGTGTACCATGGATTTATATAGTGGCATTATGATATTTTCTGTTTTAATATCTATCCCTTTCTTGATGGTTCTTAACATTCTGTTAGTTTGTTTGACTGCCACTGCACATTGAGCAGATGTTTTCAGGGAACTATCCATGATGACTCCATTATCGCTTTCTTGAGTGGTAACATCTAATTTAGACCCCATCATTTTGTATGTATAGTTGTATTGTATATTGATATCAGACCCGACTCATATAAAGGTCATGTAAACTGGATAGCTTTTATGGATCCCCTTATTAAATCTTAATATTAGGAGTGAGCCTAGCATACAAAAACATAATCAGCATTTGTAATTAAGTGAGAACATGATTTATAAACCTGATTATAATTGCAGTGTTTTAAAGCCCTTTTCCAGAAATCAGCCTCTGGCATTGTGAGTGTAATGTAAGGATTTTTGTACTAACCATGATTTGGAAATCAGTTATTATATGTAGTGTAGGAATTTTAAACCCGTAGTGGCATTTATAAATGTGTTTCCTTACAGATAAAACAGATGTATGTTAAGCTGATCCAAACCCAAGCTTTAAAATGATTTAATTTTTTTTAAAGATAAAGGTAAAAATAATGGACTAAATTAAAACAGCAAAATCAAATCAAATCATAGTTCATGCTTAGACTCCATCCTTAACAGCGTGCCCCATTTAGTGGGCTAAAATATTTGAAATGCAGAGCACACAGCCATCCTCCTTCACTCCTATATGGCTATAGACTCCTTTAATACTCCTTTACAAGTTAAACTAGCATGCAGCTAATTAGAATATCATGCCAGTTAAAGTATAATTCACACATTAGCATAGAATTGCCCTGAATTTGATGAATCTGAGTGATGTCTTTAGCAAACTAGATTGTAATAGCTCCCTTGATGCCTTTAAAATCTAACTCTTCCAAGATTATGGTATTTCAAACATATTTAGTTCATGGATTATAGGCCCAGTAGACTGAAACAGTTCCTATTGATTTATTATGGCCATGAGGTGCATTGCATTTTCCAGGATTCCATTTACTAAAATATATTGCCAGGATTATACTGCATCCCAAAGTCTTATTTTAACAGGGAGTAAATTAGAAATGTTTCATTACAAAATCAGAGCAATTTGCTGTCATTAAAATTAGAGTAATGTTGTAAACATTTTCAGATTATTGGGAACTAGATTCTGACTCAGATTACATACTCACACAAGGGAGAAGAGGGAGTAAAAAAGTAACAATCCCTTTCATGCCTCTACATTGGCTACGTGACCTCCAGCCCAGGCCCAAGGAACAGAGCGGGACTGAAAACGTCAATTCCATTTCACCAGTGTTCAAGGTTTCAAAATTTGTTTTCATCCCAGACTGGAAGCAGTACAAAACCTTTTGGATGTTTTCATGCAATGGAATAGCACAGAACCATCTGTTTTTGGATTGAGAAGGTCAGGCTTTCCATTCTGGACTGACTCTCTCTCTGGGAATGACTGGAGAGTTCATGCTCGACCTCAGAAACCTTCCTCCTGAAAACTTCATTAGAATCAATACATCTCTGCAAAAGATTTTGGCCGAGACAAAGTAGCATATTTTGACACAAAATAAAAGAAAAAAATAAAAAACAAACAAACAAACAAACCCTAGCCAACCAACCGAAACAAACAAATCCAACCGCCACACATTTATCTGAAAATGTCTCAATCAGCTGTACTGAACAGAAAGTGAGGCTGTTCACCCCATTGCTCCTCCCGTCCCCCAAAGCAGGTGAATGGAGAGTGAGTGGAACAGAAGGACAGAAAATGGATGAAACCTTAGCTTCTCCACACTTACCACGTTTATGTCCAGAGAAGCTGAGCTGGAGGTGAGTAGTAAACGACTGCTGGTACAGGCCAGCAGCAAACTAGTACCCCGTTGGAGCCAAGAGGAAGCAGGGGAGGCATTGTAACTTGCATCTCAGAGTCACAGTGCTCCAGGGGCTACTCCAACTTGAGCACCTCCTGCCCCCCTTGCTCATGGTTATGCCTAAAGACATAATCTATCCCTTATATTTGCAACCTGTACATTGCTTATTCCCCTTCCCTTACATGATTTTCCTTCCATGTTCTGGCTGTTCAATAGTGGCATCATATGAGACTACAACTCCTCTCAGTAACCTAGGAGATCCCTTTCATAGCTTGTTTGGCATCTTATTCACACATTCCTCTGTGTAACCTGGTGACTTGCCCTTGGGCTGGAGAGCCAGGGACCACACCAACCCTGATTACAGGATGAGCCCCAGGTGAGAGGAATCAGGCAATTTCCTATAAAGAGCAGAAGGTGGCTGCAGTAAGGGGGAAGCCAAGTAGACTGTACTGAGGCTGTAGAGGATGAGAGAGGTCCCTGCAGGGAAGATCTTGGGACCAAGGAAACTGCTCCAGCTAGGAAGGGTTGGGAGTAACCTGTTAAGGCAGGATGGACTCTAACTGGACATGGACAGTTTGGGCTGTACCCAGCTGAAGGTTGGAGGGAAGACTTTAGAGTTTAGTTTTGAAGTTTAAGTTAATAAATCAGAACTTAAGGAGGGCTGGAAAAAAACCTGTGAGGAGTTTATTTGGGGATTCAAGACGGGAAACTGAGACGAGAAGCTGCGTGCAAGGCTACCCTGGGTCACCAGGGGCACTGTAAGATGGCCAGTCATCTACAGTGTGCCTAATCTTTCACTCACACACCCAGGCACAAACATTGCATTGTCCCTGTGACAAATGTACAACTGATTATGTATTTCAGACTCTAAAAACTATAAATCTAACTAATTCGTTACAAGGAAACCTACCCACATGATTTTCAATATATAATATTTGTTCAATCGAAGCCTCATAATATCAAAAAAGCACTGCCCAATATGTTTCTCTCACCAATTCAATTGTCCCTAATGATTTTCACCTAATCAAAAATTGGGATCATCCTTTTAAAGACAAAATGAAGGACATGTAGTTCATTCAGACAATTCTGTCAACACAGGAAATCATAAGAATGCTGCTATGTATCACCAAACAGTCGTTAAGATGAAAACAAAACAAAGCAAAAAAAACACTTAAGCTTTGACCTTAAGTTCTTGTGAGTTAGTAAGGTAACACCAAGACATTTAGGCTGGGAGGGAGGGGGGCGGGTGTGTGCATGCTGTTGATATTGTACTGGATTCCTTCGTGAAACCATAAAACATCCTGATGAGACTTTAGAAGAATGTTTAAAGCATAATCACTACAGTGACTGCCTAGAAATGTGTAAACAGGAAGAAAAATGAGACACTGAAAAGAGATACAACCTCTTAGTCTTGTGGATTTGATGGCAGTTGTAGAGCTTTATTATTATTATTAATGATGCAGGTAGAAATCACAAATATCCTGCAAAGAGTGACAAGCTTTATGGTTCCAGGACGCCATAGTAACTATGTAATCTTTGTAACAGTGTCCCCTAAGTTCAAGGCATTTTTCATGCTTTACTACAGGGGTTCTCAAACTGGCGGTCGGGACCCCTCAGGGGGTCGGAAGGTTATTACATGGGGGATCATGAGCGTCCACCACAAACCCTGCTTTGCCTCCAGCATTTATAATGGTCTTAAATATATAAAAAAAGTGTTTTTAATTTATAAGTGGGGGTCACACTCAGAGGCTTGCTATGTGAAGGGAGTCACCAGTACAAAAGTTTGAGAATCACTGCTTTACTATCTTAATGCACTTGTACCTAATCAGTGAGGCAAGCAGTTACCAAGACAGTATGTTGCACATTTGATATTTTTAAACTTGTTGAATTAATAACACGGCTTGAAGTAAGCTTGACAACTGAGCTGGACCTACAGTGCTAGCAATGCAGCATCTTGGTTAGTAGTATTTCTGTAGTCCCTGGTGGCAGCACTTGTAACTCTGTGTTCCACTGGAGACCGAGCAAATATTGCAATTCACACACACACACACACACACACACACACACAAAGAAGAAGAAGAAGGCAGGAAAGAAAGTTGCTGGCTAAGTCAGATTTTTTTTAAAGTGCTTACAAAGTCAATATTGAAATATGATAAATGGATAAACAGAACTAAGTAAAGATTCGGAAATGACATCTTTCTATTGCAGTGTGTCATATAATATTAATAGAACCATCCAGGAAGGGTGGGGAAATGAAGATTGTTATTTTAAAGAAAAACAGAGCAGCAAAAATTAAACTCCTGCTGAACAACCTGAACCTGGGAATTAGGTTTTTTGTTTTTAAACCTGAAAAATAACAGTTGTGTGCAAACTTAAGAATATATGGTGTCATGTAAAGATATAATTTAAAAAGTCCCACTGGGTTTGCCCCATGCAAGATTTATGATTTGATGGAGTTGAGCCCATTGGAGCTGACGTGATAGCTAAATTAATAAAGGCATGTACACGGAAAGATCAGGTAATCTGTCATACCTATAACTCCTCAGAAGAATTAATTTTGTAAGTGAAACACCAAGGGAAAAAAGTAGTCAAAATGTAGCGGAGAGTGGTCAACTTTATTAGTTATTGCATTTAATGTAGGAATTTATATCAAATGCTTATAGCAAAACCAACCACAATTTGGAGGACTTGAGATTTACACCCAGACTTTGTAGCTAGCTCCTAGATCTAAACCAAGCTGAAACAAAATCCCACATTTGAACACATCGGTTAGCTCGGATCCAGATCTAAATCTGAACTGTGCACATTTATTTTTAAAATACTATGAAATCAAAACCTGTGTTTTACATTCTTATGTACATGTACAAATATTGGCCTGGATCATGTGCTTCCATGGAAAAAATCTCCATGAGAACCCATGGAGTTCCTCTCCTAACATTTCATTTTTTGGGGTGGGGGGAAAGGGTGTTGCTCCTTTTGGAATAGCTCAGAAGAACCACCCCCCTCACCCTGGTGGCCCTATGTTTCTTCAGCCTTGGCAACATGGATGTCTTCAAGTCATGCTTCTAAGGACTCTCCTTGGCCACCTGAGATGCGCAGGGTGTGTGGTTAAGAGAAAAAATAATGCACCCTTCAGCTGTATTGTTTTTTAGGAATTCTCCATGGGGACAGAAGGATGATGCATGTTCCTCAGGCACTATCCCCACTCACCCATCTATCCACTACTCTCCTAACCCATCTCTGACCATACCCCCATGTGGATTCTGGACCTATGAAACATTCTTCACAGAGTCCAAATGAGATAAGGAACAGTGTTGTGCAGTGAGAGAAATGATGAGATGGTCCAGGATGATACTAATAATACCTTACATATATGTATGATCTAAATGGTTTATCAGCTTTAAAAGTTGCATATATAGAATGCTCTTCTTCCATCACCAGAGTGCAGACACCTCTGAGTCAGAAAGTACAAGCAGCTATTGACACAGCAGCACTACACAACAGTTTAAAGCTAGAAGCGTAGAGAGCCATCTATTGGTAATGTTCATAGCTACTGATCTGCTGCTCGTCATGCTGAGATACCAAGTTCCCATGTGTAGAGAGGCTCTGTTGTTCACAGAATCTTGCTTCCTACCCTGTGCAGTGATACCATTATATTTCCATTGTAGTCGGGTCCCTTTACAGCTACAAGGAGAGCAGGCGGTGATGCCTGTATGTACAAGAGAGCCCAGTAAAGGAGATTATCTTGCTTTTTTTCCTGGATACAGAGCAATGGCTCCCAACCTTTCCATAGAACTTATCAGTTTACCTAAGAACTCTCCTATAACAGCCAGTTTTTGAATCTCTAATATCAAGGATTCAGGGGGATAAGAAACTAGACCAGAAAAAATATTATAGTATCTTATTTTTTTTACAACAATAATTTCCCTCCTAACAAATGATCCCCTTTCCTATGCACAGTGACAACTTCTCCTCTTTCAATGATGAATTCAAGAGCTAGCCTCTGAGTTGGCCCCAGTGTGAAAGCTACTTGCCGGATTCCCAGTTGGGGTACGTCTACACTACACTCCATTGCTGGCAGTGTGGTGTAGGCATAGCTACGCACTGAAGTGAAAAGCAGATTGTGTACACACCAGAGTGTGAATGCAGCTACATGTGTCAGTGAAAGGCTCTGGAAGAGGCAAGGCGGCAAGGAAAGGCTTGAGCAGTTCCCCACTGCTGGAGCCTTTCACTGCAGTGAGGAAAAGTTCTGGCAGGGGAAGGCAGTAGGGAAAATGCTGCCAGAGCCTTTTCCCACTGCTGGAGTCTTTCCCTGAGGTGGGGGAAGAGATCCAGCAGTGGGGAGTTGCCAGAGCCTTTTCCCCCCACCAGAGTCTTTTCCTGAGATGGGGAAAAACTCCAGCAAAAGGGAGGCAGCAGGAAACTGCATGGCTAAAACTAGCAGCGTAGACAGGGAGAGATAGCTTGGGTGAGTGGAGAGCCATGTAGGGGGTATGTACTGGTACATACCACTACAAACCCCCTACATGGCTGTCCACTCACCTGTACATACCAGTACATACCAGTACATACCCCCTACATGGTCTCCACTCACCTGTACATACCAGTACATACCCCCTACATGGCTCTCCACTCACCTGTACATACCAGTACATACCCAAACCCTTCATGTGTGTCTCCACTCTGCACATCTAAAGCCATGCCTCACCAGCTACACTGCTGTTTATGCCTGTTCTTCAAGAGCATGTATGCTACATGCTGCCAAGAAAAGCATGCAGTGTAGACATACCCAGTGGTGTATGACAGAACTGGCAACTTGGTTCAAAGAACCCTAAGTTCACACTGTGGGCAGAATACATACTTCAGAGTGGGAGTGGTCTCTGGCAAAGGGCCCACCATAATAAATGGGCCATAGGTCCATCATTAAGCTGGAACTGAGGAATTTAGAGCCTGAAAAACAAGTTCATTTAAAATGTTTAGAGCCTAATATTTCTTGGCAGTGTGTTTCCTATTTCAGATCTGTAATATGGTGATTTACCACAAGAAGTGAGTCAAATAGATATCTTTATTTAATGTATATATAGTTATTTTTAAAAAATAAACATGCTGTGCACATGCTTTTGCTGCGTAATTGCATCATCTTGTTGCTGTATCCATTCTCTCCTACTCATGCCCCTAGCCCCAGTGATTTTATTTTGTCTTTAGTTTTGTCATGTTTCTTTTAGATTATAAGATCTTCAGGGCAGGGACTGTGTCTTCTCAGTATGTCTATATGGTACCTGGCAGACTTTTAAGTGTTCATTAAAAATAATAATCATGTAGTGTGTATTGGGCCTAATTCATGGGTCTATTACAGCAGCTTTCAGTCAGTGTCCCTAGACACAACTGCTCTAAAGCTAGCAGATTTGCCTAATACAGGATTTCCCCCTGCATATAGGAATCCTTCAGTGGTAAAGAGCTCGTTGGGAGCTCTCCTCAGGAAAACAGTGTCGCTGAAGTGTGTCTATTCCCTGCTAATACTCGGCTGCTGGAATGGGCCCTGGATTGGCAGCCAGCACAGCTTAGAACAGCCTAGAGGCTGGAATAGGGTCAGTACAGAACTGATCCCAGGATAGTTGGGGGTGCTGATGGCAAAAGGTTCCCCCTTTATGTCCCTCCATTTGCTTCCAGCTGTGCCCAGTGCTACTTCAGACCAACTGAGAACATTTCCCATTTTTCTTTATGCACAAGTCTTCTTTCAACATTAAAATAAAAATATGTTTATTATTGTTATTACTGGCAAAATTCTTGAAGAAAGAAAGTGAATAAAAAGTCCATAGCTTCAAAAATACAGCTCTATTATAATATTCATGATGTTGACAGCTCCCTTTATCAGGCCAGTAGGAAACCATAGTAACTCTAGGTTTAGCTGTTTGAATCCATTATTTATTCAAAGCCATGTTTAAAGTTCTCTGTGGGACAGTCCTTTCCTACCACCCTATTTTAGGATTAAGATTTACAATTATAAGGATTTTCCCACATGAAAGGAGTTTCACGTGATTAAATAGTTATTTGTTACAGAAGGTTTAGTCACACTTTTCAGATGATAAGGGACCACCAGCCAACTCTCTGTACCACCTGCATTCTCAAATGTCCATGCCTGTGTCTGTACTCAAATGCAAATGAACAACATAGATATGGAAAAGGGTACTGAGGTTTAAAAAGAAAGCATGCTGCATTAATGGGGTTTATTTCTGGACTGTATCTTCCATGAGAGGGTTTTACCACTTAGCATGATAGCTAGATAGATCCTCTTTTAAATGAACTATTTTTGATAATTGCTAGGCCTCTGTTTTTTCTCTGGGACATCTCTCCTCAGATCTGGTTTGGAGATTCCTTAACCTTCCCTTTTCACTCAGACACTAGAATGAAAGTTAGGCAGTGAGTACTGTGTATTAAATGTAAGGCTCTAAGTCTGTAGAAACTACATAAGTGGCTCTCCCATTGATTTCTGTACATGGAATGACTACAAACTCGGACTCTGAGGATGGAGTACTACTTCATTTACTCTAGCCCTTGATTTGTTCTGCCACTTCTTTGCTTCCTTTCCCTACATTTCAGGTCCTCTCTTGGCTCACCAACCCATAATGCAGAAATCTGTCTCTCTCTCTCTCTCTGTGTCTCATATTCTCTCAGTCAGGGGTAGTGTTCTAGGAATGAGATATTGCAGGATGATCTTTGCTCAGGTAGTGCCTTCTGCCTAGAAATTTAACACTTAATATTGTCTGTCCTTGATCTTCTACACAACAGAGGAGTCTGCAGGCCTCACAAAAAAAAGAGGCCTATCCTGTGTTGAATTTGTTTATATCTATATTTGTGGAAAGATTCTATAGCATTAAATAGGATGGAACTAATAAAATCTTATCAAAATTACTCAAAAAGCCTATAAGGGGGGGAGGGATAGCTCAGTGGTTTGAGGATTGGCCTGCTAAACCCAGGGTTGTGAGTTCAATCCTTGAGGGGGCCACTTAGGGATCTGGGGCAAAAATCAGTATTTGGTCCTGCTAGTGAAGGCAGGGGGCTGGACTCGATGACCTTTCAAGGTCCCTTCCAGTTCTAGGAGATAGGAAGGCCAGATCCTTGCCTGAGATTCACTCCTCTCTGTACCACTCCAGCAGGATAAAGGAGAGATGAAGTGACTTAAAAGGACAGTTCAGCATTCACTTGTAGAGGAATCCACTGGTGTTGTAAAAGGAAGAGGGCCAAATTCTGCCCTCAGTTACATACATTAAAACCCCACTGCCTACAATAAGCCTAGGAGGTGCTTGTGGAGTTGGATGCTCTGCGATCCAAATCAGTTATGTAACAGACTAAAGGGATGTAATTGGAATCCCATCAAGGAATCAATATTGTAAAGAATTGTAATTAGCCAGGAGTCAGCAAGAGAAACAGAATAAGTCTGTTCTTAACCTTTATATAACAGGAAAAGGATCAGGTTGCAGCAATATCTTAGTGCAGTAGCTGCTTCCAATATGTTGCTGATATCAGGAACAATACAAGCACAAGTGAATATATTCCAAATAGAGAAAAACACGAAGAGGAACAAAATGATAAGGTACCATAGGAGTGATGGGTGGGGAGATTGGAGTATTAGGCAGACTAATGAACTGTCTGAGAAGGCTTTGAAAAGGTAGGAGGTCACAAAACCACTGTCCACAGGAGACTGTTCTGGCTAAGGGAGTTGCTTACAGGGGTTGACCAGGGGACCAGACTGTTGACGGAAACAGGTTCTATGGGAAGGCATGGTGGGGTTGAAGTCTTTCTTGGGGAGAAGTCCTGTGGAGAAGGGCAAGTGTCTAGGACTGTTCTGTGTGTGGGTCCCTCTTTGCAATAATAAGAAGTCCGGACAGAACTGAGCAGATTAACATTTTCACCACTCACCCCCTTCAGGTGGTAGGTTGACCAAGATTATGTGTTCATCTCTTTATCTCCTTTAGTCAAGAGAGAAGTGGAATTAGATATAGAGGGTGAAGGGAAGTTATTATTGATCATTATTAGTAGTAGAATTAACACAGCATCTAGGAGTTCCAGTTCTGGACCAGGATCCTATTGTGCTAGGTGCTGTACAAACAGAACAAAATGATGTTCCCTGCCCCAAAAGTTAATTCCTTCTTTCATTATGGAGGGTGCATCTAAGTGACTTCTTTCCCCTCACTCCATGGATGAAGCTACTGAGTAGTATCATAACCACCCTTCCTTCCACTAGTGGGAACAGTTTTGGAGGAGATTAAGAGCCAAGAGAGAGGGAAGCTGAAGGCAGACAAGCTGATGACCCTTCCCTAGTTGATCTCACCCAACAAGGAGTCGGATACTGTTTCCTTATAGCACCAGACTCCAATTCAGTGTTGGAGAGACAAATATCCATGAGTTAAATATTGCCCAAGCAAGTTCACACAATTGCACCATTTGTGCTACTCTACAAATGTATTAATTTGATTCATCCATCCCTGACAGTTTACAGTTTATGGTTTTCCCAGGGGACTGGTTAGGTAAATATCTACAGTAGAGAGGCTGCCAATGTTTTTGAATTTGTGAGCAGCTCCCTGGTATACAAAAGCATTTTCATGTGAGCTGGTTTTCAAGCTCATTTCAGTGGAAACATAAAATGGACCCTCATTTAAAAAATACACATATATTGTTATTGCTTTAAATAATTAGTTACTCATAAGCAGTTCTGCCAGCCTGTTGACTGATACTCGGCTTTGACTTCTTCTGTTTGTGTCAGGCACCATGGGACATTCTAGTGATTGCTTTGTTATTTTAAATGAATGGAAGTTTCTATATCTCAGCAATTTTGTCATTTGCCCAGGGAAGGGAAGGGGAATTATTTATAATATGTCCATTCCTCTGAAATGGCAGATAGGTCTATGGCTCGCCTAAGCAGCCTCAGAGTTGAAATGAGCTACTGGGTGGCTCCTGCATGTTTCCATTGTGAAGGATTTTGGAAATATGGTAGGTATCTGATCAGCTGGGAAGACAAGCAGTACTCTACAGGCTAGGCTGAGGCTTTAGCAGTCAATGTAGCAACAGCGGGTGGGGTGTAAAGTATCCTGGCAACATCTGCTGCGGCTGGAGGAATTATTCCTGTGGACACAGGGAGGCAGAATGTTTCTTGGAAGTGTGGGCCTTGCACACAGGAAAAACAACTATTATATCCTTATATCCTTATATCCACAGCTCCCAGGCATCATCCAGTGAAGAAAGCCACCCTTTTGCCCCAACGTAATCATACCCCTTCTGGGTATTTACCATTACTGGTGGCGCTATGAATCCGTTTGGACTTGAATTCTGGTCAATGGAGGTTGGTCAATATGGAGACCATCTTGGCCAAAAGTGCCACACCGTCACCAGCTCACAATAACTGGGTTCCAAGCAAGCCCATCATTCTGAGAAAGCACTGTTGAAGAAGTCAGGGGCAGGGCTTGGCTGTGAATGAAAGGATGATAACTACAAGAAAGGATTTTATATCACAGATGAACAAATAATAAAATATTCTGCTGTGTCCTGCAACTCATGAAAACCTTAACATTAACAGTTTATCCGATGACACTAAATGAAATGTTAAAGCACTGACCTGTTTAACCGTAGAAATTGGTTGATTCCACCCGCCTCCGAAATAGTTTTGGAGACATATAAAAGAATAGGCAGTGCAGGTTAATGTCTTTATTTCTCAGGATAGATAACCAAATCACACTACTGGAAAAACAGGGGGTGGGGGGAACCCCAAGCATAACTAAAAGATTTTTCTGTTGCAAACATGGAAAAAGCCTTGTTACTCCTCATCAACCCTGTCCTTGTTGAAACTTAGAGATTCCCTTTCTTTGCCCCTTTACTGTACATTCCCTGCCTTGCAGATATCACTATCATGATTGGATGAGACTCCTCTAGGAGTCCATCAATGACACCTCATTCATAGCCCATGTACGAGACAGAGATCAAGGGCAGAAATTGATCTCAGCTCTGAGCGACTGGCAGAGCAGTGCATGGCACTATGCAAGACAAGAATGATAACTTCTACATAGAAGTTATATTCTGAAGGGAAAAAATATTCTGAAAACTTCATCAACATTTGATACTTGAGTATCACAGGGGTAGATAGAAGACAAATCCTTCCATATTGATCCCTTCTACAAAAATCCTAAAAGCTAGATTATCACACAATGAGCACTAACTGAGTAATCAGGGAGCTAGGTCCACAACATGGGGTGTACAGATTATTAAGAATTATTTTCAAAAACTGCAATTTAAGTTCCTAGAGCAAGTAAATAAATTCTGGGATTTTGAACAATTGCATCTATAAATCATTCAAATCCATCTCTTGGAAATATTGGCTCTCAGTGCTATGTTTGTATTCCCCCTCCCCTCCCCCCCGATTTTCCATTTGATTCCTGCTGTTTCTCCCATTTCCTGTGCATTACTTTTACAAATTTCATGCTCCTTGATTTTTTTTAGACATTGTTTAAAGAGCTGTGAAATAATCTTATATTATCATGAGGGAAGATGGTATTTCACATTCCTGCATGTAAGTGGTAGATTCTAAATAAACACACAAATGCCTGAATCATCTGAAAATGCAAGAAAATGGAATTCAGAAATGGAAAATGTGTCTTCAGTAAAGACAATTTGTCTTAAAAACAATACCTTATATGTCAACATTGCTACTATATGAGGCAATTTGTGCAAACTGTTCAGCAACAAATATACTATAATAAAATATAAATATAAGGTGATGAGTACTATAGAAAATAAACAAATATAAGCTGATGAGTACTGCAGAAATAGAAATAAATAAATAAATAAATCCAGATCATGTTTAATACTGTATTTGTAGTTACATATCAAAGTCAACATACTGTATGCTATTACTGCCCTCCACGTATTCAATTTATCTCCTTTGTCTGGTGAAGAGATTAGTGCAGGCTGTACAATCATTTTTAGGAGTATTACAATAGTGCCCAAATGCTCCAATCAGCTTCAGGACCATATTATGCTCTGTAAAAATCACTTTGGGAGATTAGCTGCCTACTTCTAATTGTTTATTACAGGCAGAATAGCTAGTGAAACCTATGGTTAAGATTGCCCAGTGCTTTCCATTATAAGACCCTGTGTTCAGTTCTTATAACTTTGTCAAACTTAAACCATTTGGGCTGAAATTTTCTAAGCCAGTTGTTTGTCTGAGGTTGAATATTTCTGGAAAATGTAATATAAAATGATTCAGCCTTTTCCTAGAATAACGTTAGAGAAAATTGCACTCCTTTGCCCATGTTAAAAAAATGTTACAACCATTTCAGTGCCTTTATGGTTTGTAGCAGGGGCATTAAATTTGGTGTGGAAGATGCTCTGGTGCTGGGGTGTATGTTTTGCTGTCCCTGCAAAAATATGCCCAAATTTGACTAAGTTATAAATCTTTGAAAAATGTCCATTCACACATGCTCAGTAGAAACCTACTCGAATTTGGCAGCTTAATTCACTTATGATTTCATCTGCACTGAGCATGCTCCATCCCCTCCCAGCTCCTATCTTGCAATTGGATTGTGCATGTGCCATCCCCACAGAGCAACTGAGCATGCACTATCCCAGGGCTGCAGGTGCTGAGCAGGACTTTCCCTGTAATTGTTCCTCTCAGCAGCTGCAGTCCTAGACACTAGAATTGAGAAGAGAGGATCTGCCTCTCATGTGCTTTCAGTGCACTAAACGAGGCAGCTGCTTACACCTGCTGAGGAACTGACCCATATGTCTACTTGATTCCAACAGATGACTTACAACAGCTGTATTGACGCATGCTGCAGGACATCAATTATTTTGGCATTAACAAATTATTATATTGGAATGCACATAACGTGGATAAGAATCACATGTAGAAATTCAGGGTAAAGAGGACTGACATTACTAAAGCTATGATTTTGGCATGGCTATTTTAATATAAGTCATGGACAGGACACAGGCAATAACCAATAAATCATGGATTTATTGAAGCCAGAGCCCGAGTCCCGCCGCCAGAGGCTGAATTATTGGAATTTTCAAGAAGTCATGGAGGTTTCATAAAATCACGGAATCTGTGACCTCCATGACAGATTCATAGCCTTAGACATTACACCTGCAGATTTGATGGGAAAATATTCTGAGACGCCTTTAAAATTTCTCTGTGTCACCTTTAGAGCAGTATAGAAATGAAACAACCGTTAAAAATACCAAGTAACATTTTTCATCAAAGCAGCTAAAAATAATATACCTAATAAAGCCTGACATAAAGTAATATTTTGGGTCAATTGTATAGGTTTTACCCTGCTACTGATGTTACATTAAATATTTTTTACCACTTGTCATGTGTCTATCTTTGATTTACCGTTATTCTGTCTGCAGCTCTGTGTCAGATCCTAAGCTGGGGTAAATCAGGCTATGCTGAGGATCTGGCCTGTCTCCTTCTATTTTTGTCTTTCCCTAAAATTTTCTCTCTCCATATATATGTCTTTCTACAAGTTTCCCTCAGGCCTCTCTAAATCTCTCTGAGCTTTGTTTGAACTGTTATTCCAATTTGTGCACCAATTCCTGCAGTCCTTAATCATTCCGTGTACTCAGGAGATGCTCTGGCTGACTTCACTAAGAGCTGTATGATTTAGCCCTATGTTTTGTGCACTTTTTCTTTAGTTTCTATTTCATTTCTCTGTCTGCAAATCTGATTCATTTTCTGCGCTTTGGTCTTCCTGCTTCTTTCTTTTTTTTTGTTGCCCTCTCTCGGTGAAGTTTCAATTTTTTCTCTCCCTTCCCTCCTAAAGTGGCTCTGGGTTGAGGAGGAATGTTTCAAGAAGTATTCTCCCTCATTTGTGTGGGATAAAGAACCAGGGGTAATTACAGTCTATGTGTTTGGGGGGACTGAAGAGCCATAGCGTTCAAGTGAAGGTTTCAATGCATTTCACCATGTCCTCTTGTAACATGGCTATTTGGTTAGCCTTACATAGCTGATTTTTTTTATAGTTAGCTATTTCTAACAATTTTGTATTACAAGATATTTATCTTGAAATGCCCACCTTTTCCATGCTAGCTCAAAGATGTGAAAATGTATAGCTGTATGACACAGATGTGGTGAATATTTCATTGGATAAACAGTAGGCCAGATTCTGCCCCAGTTTCACCTGTGAAGCTCCACTGAAATCAATGAGATGGCCTGGGTGTTAAGTGAGGGCAGAGTTTGCTCCACTGAGCTGTTGTATTGGAGTGTGATCACATGCCAAAATTGTACTGTGATCTACATACATTTGTGTCCTTCACATGCATACTATTTTAAGGAGATCATGACATAGATAACAGCTGGGACAGGTCAGGAAGTGGTACTTCTTGCCCCTAAAAGCAGCCACCGGCATCCCTTGAATTGCTTTCTCAGCTACAGGGGCTCTACTATATGGACCATGAGGATGTGCTATGAAGAGTCTTGCTCCTGTGAGCTGCAAGTAGGTTTTAATTTCCTAATTTCTATGCAAAATAGTTTCTAAATGGTAATACTATAGCAAACTGAAAGTACACTTGGTAGTTCAGACATTTTTATGAGCGATTGTAAGTGAAAATCTCATTCTACAGAATTGTTATGAGCCCATATATATTCTATGCTTATATCTAATTAATGATTGACTAGGTAATGGAAAAATCATTAGAAGAGCTAATTTCATAACATGTTCCTATTATGGGGTAGGTCAGGTGAATGGGAGAGAGCTCAGGAAGCCCTCCTTTTTACACAGCTGCAGAGAGGCAGTCATGACCCCAGTCTTTGCACTCCTTTAAATGTCAAGTGACTTCCAAGTCTCCTAGCATCTGGTTGGTACAGGTGTACAAATTAATAATGAAGAGTTAGGAACACTTCTGCCACCCTGATCGTAAAATCCAAATGTCATTAGAGACAGAAAGAACCTTAATAAATGACTCTGAATTACATCCTTAGCAAAGCCATGTAAAATAATAATAACCTTGCCAGAAATTAACTCTTTACATCATTACAATAATGAGGCATAAAGGTCAAAGAAAGGAATACTGGGTTTTAAATTAGTATTTTCTCTGTAGTGATCAAACCACTGCTGAATCCTCTAATCCGCTCATGCTGTCAGACCCATTATCTGCAATTATTCCTTATTCAAGTGTAAACCCACCATTATGCATGGAGATGCTGCTACTGCAATAATTTTTTTTAAAAGCCATATACTGTAAATAACAGCACATTTTACCCAGCAATGCAGATATACTGTATAAATGCATCATTCCATTTGCAATCACAACTTATGTTTTATTGTCTCCTTTCCAAGCAAGGGAAATAAGTCATTTGAAGTCTCTGCTTGAACCACAAAAGTGTACCATGGACTTTTTTTGTTTTTAATTAGAGTAGTTTGCAGTCAGAGTCAAATTAAAAATATAAATAAATACATATAAATTGTGCCTACATCCTGGGAATCCTATTAATGAAAAACATTAGAAGGTCAAGACTCATTTTGTGCATTCATTTTGTGTTTCTGTGGTAGAAGGCTGTTGAGAAGAGCTGCTAGCTCTAGGGAGGAGAGCACCACCTCCATTTTAGTTTTGTCTGCGTCCCTCTTTGAGCGGGGATGCTCAGTGTTAAACTGTTAACTGTTAGCTGTAGAGAGGAGATATGATCCAGTGGGTAGGGTATTACCTAGGACTTAGGAACCCAGGTTCAATTCCTGCTCTGCTCTGCGTGACCTTGGACAAAACACTTAGCCTCTCTGGGCCTCAGTTCCCCATCTGTAAAATGGGGATAATAGTACTTCCTTGTTGTTGTGTTGTGAAGATAAATACATTAAAGACTGTGAAGTGCTTAAACACTACAGTGGTGGGGCCGTATAAGTACCACTGATAGAATGACGTAGCAGTGTTTCTTGACCTCTCCCACCTGATCTGAAGTCAGTGGACCATTCCACTGTTGAATAAAAATGCAGTCATTGCATCAGAAGTACAGAGGAATACCTGCACATGGAAATGTATTGGGACTTTGATACCCTACTTTCTTTCCTGGGGATCTGTAGAGTTGATAAGTGTAGGCGGAGGAAATCTGCTTTGCAAGAGTTCAATGGATTGGCTACCATTTTAATGGATCAAGGGCTCACACTTCTAGTGCTGCTGTCAGGCATTAGGAAATGAGGAGAAGGGTTGATATTCCTGAAAAAAAAAAAAGGAATGCAAATCATGATGAAAGGAGTGTCCCCTGCTAAGATAGAGAGGGGGGGACCAACTATAGGCCAAATGTTGCTTTTGGTTACACTGATACAGAGCTCTAATAATATGCGTAAAAAGGTCCTAAGTCACTTAGGTACTTTTGAAAATAAGTCCCATTGAAAGCCACTTAAGTGCTTTTGAAAATATTACCTTATGAATGTATACAGGTGTAACAGAGCAGAATTTGGCTTCAAGGATCTATTTCCTCTACCTGGCATCAAATGTTAATATGGAGGCAGCCTAATTAAAGCAAATTCCTGTAGCTGGTTTGAATTTCAGACAAGTTCTCTCCCCAGTCTGGCCTCCCACCTTCATTCTCCCGGATAAAGAAATAAGCACAGGCAAGACAAAAATGGGTAGAGATAACAAAATAAAAATTAGAAACAGATATAAAATCCACCCAAAAACAGAAAAGGGGAAAAGATATTAAACAAAATAGGTACAGGCATAAAAATAAAAACAGAAAGAAGCGGAGGTATTAAAATTTAAAAATACACAAAATGTCCAAACCAACACAGTATCCAGACATTTAGTTTATGTAACCTGTGAGCTTTTGCTGTCATGAGCCCTCCTACGTTCACATTTGTTCCAAATGTTTGTCACACTGCCTTTGTTGCATTTTCTCTTAAATCAGGCTCTGATCCTGCATCAGAGTCTGCTGATTTCCATGGGATTCCATCTGGGCAGAGGTGTATGTCCCAATGGAAACCAATGCAGGATCAAGGCTTTAAATTGTATATATATAAAAAGAACAGGTCAAAAGAATGTTAAAGTTGCAAAATCAAACATTAAAAAGTTAGTAAATGCTAGAACTGAGGATACAAAGTTAAATTGCCCCTCTCATCCCATGTATTATCATACTACTGTCTTTAATTATATGATTACAAACATCATATCTGCATTGAAGTCAATGGAGCTACAAGAGTTTATACCAGCTGAGGATCTGACCTAAGGAAGATATGCAGTGGTCGAGGTACGGTTTTTATTAGTCTTCTATTTCCATGTTTCTGTAATTATCTCCCTATAATAACAAAATTAAGTGAGAAAGAGGAACGCAAATTATGTTAAAGAAGTAGATTTCAGTTGCAGGTGGATTGTTAAAAACAATATTTAGGTTATTTTTAAAAAATAGAAACAGGCTAAAATGATTCTAAAAGATATGGTTTATGAATTATTTTGGGGAAGTTCTATGGACTGTGTTATACAGGAGGTCAGACTAGATGATCACAATGGTCCCTTCTGGCCTTGGAATCTATGAAAAAGACTTCAGCATTCAGGACATGATTTCCAAACTTGGGGCCTGATCAATGAAAAAACTGTCACCCCATTCCCATTCTTTGGATACCTAACATAAGCACCTTTATCCAAGTGCTAGTCACTTGCAAATCTCACAAGCAAATGCTCAGTGCCTCTGTAAATTAGATCATTCATGTAGGGGACTAAATTAGGATTAAGGTGTCTAATTTTAGGCACTCAAATTTCACAATGATGGCATCAGTTGCTGTCTCAAAGGTCCACCATGACTCATTGCATGACTCATCTCTGTACCTACCAATAAATATATTTACTCTTACCATGAGTCTTCAGCTGAGTCCAGGGAACTTGATACACCAGCAGCTACCTAAACTATTTTTGTTTTTAAGACCAAGATTTATCAGTTATGCCTCTAAATCATGTTCACTAAGAAATATTCCATGTCTTCAATGTGTGCATGTGTAGTCTTATGTGTAGTCTTTTTATTCACAGAGAGGCTGCTACATGATAAATGCTATCCTAGAGTACTAGTTTGGTTGTTAGGTTGACATGCATGTGACAGTACTGAGGTTTCAATTATCCTCTTGCATCAATCAATCTTTTAGTTCCCAACACTGTTGCCTGCAGTAATGTCACAGCTTTTCTGTCAGACAGGAGAACTTTGAGGGAAATGTTATTCATTACAGCTGCAAATCTGTCACTGCGCCTGGCATGGCTTGTTAATGACAACATTTATTTCAAAGAGCCTTGTTTCGCTTTGTTACTGGAGAGTTGACTTTGTGATCGTAAAATATAATGAAATGCCAAGAAGATGAAGTGAATGAAATTTGCCAAAAATTCAACTAAACTGATTCAGATCTACTTAAAACATACACACATACAAATACATACTCTATGTTTCTTTGAGAACATTTAGTCACAGACTGAGGGCTTGAATGTGGACAGAGCAAACAAGTCAAAGGTTAGAAACTGAACATGTTGCATCACACGAATACTTGAAGATAATGAGAGCTTATTTTGTGTTTCTTAATGAATGGTACTTATCAAAACAACCACTTAACCACCATCCCCCTCCCAACAACCAAATATCCACTTCAAGAATTAGTATTTAGGTGTCATGGTTCAATCCCAGTCAAAGCCCCTTCATGGCTGATGCTGCTTTGTTGGACCCCTCAGAACAGGGGCGGGGGACAGAGAAGCCAAATTTCAGTTAAAGATCCTCACTGTGCAAAGTGCGAAGAGTAGTCTTCATGTACAGCATAAGGAACAGACTCTGTTGGGGTGGATGGAACCTTCAGTTTAAGTTTTAGATTGCAGACACCACAGGCCCGGGACCTGTACTTTTATTTGCCCCCTAAATGCCATTGTCCCAATGCTGCTGTGTAAATAAAATAGCAGTGATTATAATAGTATGATCCCTGTGAGGAGAAGTGGGAGAGACAAGGTCAAACAGATGAAGGGAGGAAGCAGTGTGAGCCAACTGGCATAACTGCCAGTACTTCTGTAGGAACAGATCAATGGGTAAGGACAGTGTCATCCCCTTAGCAGCTCCTGGCCAGGTGAGATACCTACACCCCTCTCTAATGACAACTGCACACTTCACTTGCTTGTTTGCTCCCCTAGGGAATATTCTTTTTGTGTGGAGAATGGGAGCGGGGAGATCCTTTGTGACATATACAGGCAGGACCCTAAACTGGGACTCTGATTCTGTTGAGTTTCTGAGAATGCCTCAGAACAGAAGCTGGGGCAGAGTTTAGAAATAATTCTCCTAAAAATCCTGATTTGAGTTTGCAATCCATGAAATGTTACATTTTGAAAAGTGGTTCATGTGGGCATAATGAGTGAGAGTACCCATGTAATGTCATAGGACACTGAGGTGCACGGTGTCATCAGCTTTTGAGGCACAAATTAGGACCTCGTTTACCCCATTGTCTTCAGGTTTATATCTACAGTGAAACCAGTGCAACTTCATTGTCCTCAGTGTCTTTGCAGAGAAGTAATGGGTAGGAATTTAGTAGGTAATTCTTGTTGGTGATGTACAAAAAAGAATGTAATCCAACCCTTCATTCTTAGCAGTGTCAGTGCTGCAGAGCTTCTGTACCAGGAGTAAAGCAATAACAATGTATTTTTATTACGTAAGTGTGCAGATATGACTCTCAAGAAACACATGATGGGAAGTGTTTTCTTCAGCTGGAAGGTGCCGTCCTTATATAGCTCCTTTTTTGAGAGAGAGAGTACAGCCACACCTTAAGTGTAGGGTTGTCCTGAGGTCCGCATATCAAAATAAATAAATAAATTAACGTGCAAACATTTGTGCATATTCTTACTGTAAGTGTACATACAAATTGGATGAGTGCACATGTAAATGTCTGGATAGGTGTCCAGATGACATTTGCAGTAACTGCATCTGGAAACAAATGCATAAAGTAGCATGCGAAAGTCAAGTATCCATTTTTGAAACTTTATTCCCCTTTGTGGACCTATAAATTGATATTCAGTGGTGGACATTCACTCATCATCAAGGGAAAGGCAGAACCCCCCCAACAAAGAGGAACACTGTGGTTCTATTGTGCAGAGAGGAGAGGATGTGTGTTTTTTATACATATTATATCATATATTTCATATGTTGGCATATATGTGTATATGTCCTGGAATATATGTACCATTTTAATTCACATGAATGAATATGTGATCTCATAAAAAGTGCAATGTGCTATTGAATAACTTTCATATATAAGCAGTGTAGCTCCATAATAGCTTTGCATAAGCTAACACAGAGATGGAGAGGCTTAAGAGTGAGTTGGTGGAGGGCCAGGTGAGGTTATTATCAGTGGATCTGTGATTTCACAGCTCTGGTGTCTACAGACTTGTCCTGAAACGGGTGTGCCAGGGTCACACCTTTAACTCTGGTTCCCATTCTTCATGTTGCCCACACACAATGCTTCTATATTCATATTTGTATGGGAGAAGGGAGTGAATGTCATGGTTTCAGCAAACCAGGAAAGATTTTCAAGGTAATCTCAACTTGCCCTATGCATATGTGCATTCAACCATTTGCTGTTGTTCACTTGAGTTTATTTCCTTGCAGTGTTGTTTGATCAAGATTTTACATATCCCAAAATTAGGAGTTGCAAACCTCAGAGTGTGCAAAAACTTGGGTGCCTCTAACTGTATTAAAAATAACCCTAATGGGCAGAAGTTTGCTTATGTAAATTTAGAAGCTTTTTTAAAAAAATTCTCAGCATATACTATATCTTCTGAAGTTCAACAGGACATAGAGGATTCAAGCTTATAAAGTAAGATGCTGGGTATTTGCAAAATCAAGGAATAGGTCACAAAAGATGAGGAAATACATGTATTTTGTTTTTTACTCGTGCATGGAGATTCCTACCATTTGACTTTTTAACTAACCTATTCTGATTGCTATGCCATCTCCAAATAAATACACGAATGTGAGAGAGAATGGAAGTGGCTGGATAATCACCAGTACACGGAATGGAATTCTTGACCCTCATATCCTTGAATGTTCCATACATATTCAAAGGGAATCAAATACAAAGAAACAAGGAAAGTCCATAGTAATGACCTCATTGGCTAAAGGGTTTTATTTTTCCAAGATACCTTGAAGCTATTTAAAGCATGGGGTTATTGGTCTACTTGTCTTCTTCTAAGATCTCCAGCTCTTGAGAGCCTTCAAGCTTCTGAAGCTTCCCTTGCAAAATAAAATAAAATAAAACAAAATACAAATAAAAAAATGGACAAGCAGCATAATTGTTGCTCACTAATTTTTCTAGGAGAAAAACATGAACTCGCTTTGTCTAGACTTGCTGATTGTAATCCATCAAGTAATGAATAAAGAGTAATACTCTTCTTCATTATACAGAGAGAATGTTGAACAGATCCTTGAATTGCAATTAGAATCCTTGAAACACAAATCATGAGGGACAATAATCCTTCAACATCTTTTCAACTAAACAAAGGCTTTGTAGACAGACTTAGGGGAGAGAGAGGTGAGCAGGATCTGCACAGTAGGCTTCACAGTAACACTTCCCCCATAAATCAGCAAATAAATATCTTAAAATGAACCAGTATCTGGTGAGTACCAGGTGACGTGCTTTAAAATATAAATGTTGCCCCTTCCCATGGTTTAGCATCCCCTTCATTTAAAAGAAAAAATATAAGTAGAATATGAATAAAAACATAATCCTGCATTTTGTTTGAAGGAGGAGGAAGAAATAAGCCTCTCCTCTGTAGGTGCAATATTAACTTTGGGAGTTTTTACATCTACATTTGGGCATGTGATTGTTTTTGTAAAGTCTATCTTGGAACCCTTCCTGCTCCTGATTCCTAATTATTTAAGGGTCAAATATATGTCAGACTATACAGTTCCTAATCTCAGATTAGGAACTGCACAATCAAGATGACTAAATTGTTAAGCAGGCTGGCTGGAGATACAGGATCTGATTTTCAACCCAGTTATCATCATGATTCCCTTGAAAAGTCTCATTTAAAATGCAATTACTTATAGGACTGTAAGTAGATGTAACACAGTTCTTACATTTTAATAACATGCACTGCTCCATACTCCCTTTGTAAAACTTTTTATCATATTGCTTCTCCTTTTTATGGCTTCTGAATGCTGATTCCAGGTCAACTACATCCCAAACTTATTACAAAGTCCCTTTCATTATGTCCACCTTGTGCTCATTTGATGAGGGCATGTCATACATAGCAACCAACCAAGTTTTTGGATGAATTACCTAGTTTCCTTCTCTATAACAAGAACAAATGCTTCTTTACTTGATAATACCAGTTAATGGTTTTCTGACAAAAAGATTATCTGCAAATGTGGTAAAGGAAGCCATGGCATTCACAAGTATTCATGGCTGCTAACAAAGTACATTATATGCAGCAGGAATCTAGGAAGTCTATTAGGTTATCAGAATGCAGGTAGTATTACACAGTAGCCTGTGGGCACTATTTTTCAATGCAACTCCATGGTATTAAGGGACAAACTCAGCCACTAAAAGGGGAAGTCAATTGGTAGCAAATTTCCCAGAGAAACGAGCAACTTATTAAAGGGGCACAGAACACGAGCTTGTTAAGAACTGTGTGTGACATGCCCTTTCATACAGAGTAAAGCCTAAAGGGAGCACCACTCATATTTCTTTCTATGAGAAATGCCACAGAGCGAATGTAGAGAAGCAGGAAGCCCATAGGCTAAAGTAAAATCATCACACTTGAGTGTGAACATAAAAAAGTTAGAGGCAGTCATAGAATGGTCAAGAACATTTATATTTCTTCTTAAAGTTGCTGCGTTTTGGGGTGCAGAGCAATCCTTCTCTTTGTTATATGCTGATTGGCCTATGGCTAGTCAAATAGAATTAGGAGGACTGCAGTGTACTGTGGAGAGGCACATGTTAAGTCATTTCGATACCCTCAGACATCCATCTGCCACGTTCTCTTATGTAGCAGCTTGAGTAAGAGGGAATAGTTTTTCCTTGTAGGAAAATGATCTTGGTGGTCCATGGAACCCTACATGACACCGTTGTCCTTGTGGTTTCTTAGATAAGTGCATATCTAGCTTGGTTGCGTTTCTTGTGTAGTTGTGGTACAAGATGAGTCAGGAATAAATTGCCCCCATGGTCATATTGGCAAGGACCATGGTTCTTTCACCTTGTTCTAGAGCATTGAACTAGGATCATCAAATCAGTCCACTATAATTAGTCTTGTACTAAAGCAGATGGTGATTAATGGCTTACCTATTTCCCGTCTTTTTTTCAGAAGGGGAGAGATCCATATTCAGAAGGTTCCTTCTGTATGTAGATCTAGGGGCATAATATAGCCCACTTCATGCAAATTCAAAGAGAAGATAGCCAAACAACCTGAACTCTGCCCTACAGGGAAGCCATCCTAGCCTCTTTCATTCCTTTACATATAGAGTATTAAAATATACACTATAGAACGTAGGTTTTGTTTTAAAAATACATATCACTGATGCTAAATACAATGGTTTATCACAACACACATTATGGGGTGAGGGAGGATTATGAGGGTAACAGTAAGAGATATATGAGATTTAATTGACAAGCTATGTGCATACTTAGCAAGTTGATTCAGAACTTTTTTTCTTTTCAATATAAATAAGTACAAATAATAATCCCTACCCCTCCTTCCAGTTTTTCTTAATTCCAGCTAACCGTTGTGCTGTTTTATAAAAGGCCAAAGAACAATCACAGCTAAAATGTTGTTGCTAATCTTTTCTGTTGATAAGGTGTGCAATTTTCTTTTTGACAGTCTAGACCAGGGGTAGGTAACTGATGGCACGCGTGCCAAAGGTGGCACATGAGCTGATTTTCAGTGGCACTCACACTGCCTGGGTCCTGGCCATCAGTCCGGGGAGCTCTGATTTTAATTTAATTTTAAATGAAGCTTCTTAAACATTTAAAAAACCTTATTTACTTTACATACAACAATAATTTAGTTATATATTATAGACGTATAGAAAGAGACCTTCTGAAAACGTTACAATGTATTACTGGCACGCAAAACCTTAAATTAGAGTGAAAAAATGAAGACTCGGCACACCACTTCTGAAAGGTTGCCGACCCCTGGTCTAGACCCACTAGTGTGATTTATATGGTGATGTAATTATGAGTTTGTTTTCACTGTACTGCGACTATTAATTTCTATAAGTCTGTTGTCTGCAAAGACAGCTGCCATTTTGTGAAGCATAACTGATACAGTATGAAACAAAAGAGAAACATATTATGCTGTCTTATAGAAACAACAAAATAAGAGATCAAAAACTAGAGTTGTTCAGGTTGAAAGTGTAGTTGCTTCTTGTTTATAGAAAATATATACAGAATTCTGGTGACAAAGGTGAGATCTGAATCAGCCACAGAATTAGCCATTGAAACTAAAAGAGATGCGGTGTGTATTATAATAATGCAATGTGCTGTTTCCAGATGCTTGGATCACATGTCAGAGAAGAGATATCACTTCAATTTCTCTAGAAGAGTGGACTTGTCAGTAGAAAATTATTGTTCACTATGAGCCGCATGGGCAGTAATACCCAAAATCTTGCTTACATGTGAAAATTCTAGTTGAAACATTTGTGTATTAACAAGACATGGTGAAAATGAGAGCTCTGTAAGACTAGAGCCTTGCTCCTGTGTAGTTTCAAAGATTCATAGATAAGGCTAGAAAGGACCACCACGATCATTTAATCTGACCAGTGTAACACAGACCATAGGATTTCCCAGAAGTAATTGCTGTTTAAATTACAGCATAGCTGTTAGAAAAATATTCAGTCTTGATTAAAACATTTCCAATCATGGAGAATTCACCACAGCCCTTGGTAGGTAGTTCCAATGATTAATTTCCTTCACTATTAAAAAATGCACCTTATTTCTAATCTAAAATTTGTCTAGCTTCAACTTCCAGCCATTAGATCTTGTTATACCTTTGTTTGCTAGCTTGAAGAGCTCTCAAATATCAAATTTCTATTCTTTGAATCAGAAGACCTGAGGGAGAACTCTGTGGAAGCTTGAAAGCTTGTCTCTTGCACCAGCATAAGGTGGTCCAATAAAAGATATTATCTAACTCATCTTATTATCTTGTCTATCTTCCCCATTTAAGTGTTTATAGACTGTGACCAAGTCACCCCTCTTAACCTTCTTTTTAATAAGATGAATACATTGAGCTCCTTCAATCTTTCGCTATAAGGTATGTTTTCTAATTTTTTAAACATTCTTATGGATCTTCTCTGAACCCTCTCCAATTTGTCCACATCCTTCTTGGATTATGGATAGCAGAACTCAGTATACCAGTAGTAGTCACACCAATGCCAAATACAAAGATAATGTAATCTCTCTATTACTACTTGATATTCCCGTTTATGCACCCAAGGTTCACATTAGCTATTTTTACTACAGAGTTGCACTCGGAGCTCATATTCAGCTTATTATCCACCATGACCCCCAAGTCTTTTTGAGTAACTGCATCCCAGGAGGCAGTCCTCCATATTGTAAGTATGGCCTAATTTATTTTTTCCTTGATGTATACATTTACATTTGTCAGTATTAAAATACATATCACTTGCTTCCACCCAGCTTTTCGAGCAATGCAGATTGCTCTGTATCAGTGACTTGTGTTCTTCATTATTTACCACTCTCCTGATTTTTGTATCATCTGCAAACTTGATCAGTAATGATTCTATGTTTTCTTTCCGGTGACTGATAAAAATAGCATAGAGTCAAGAACCAGTCCTTGCAGGACCCTATTAGAAACACATCTGCTCAGGGATGATTCCCCATTTACGATTACATTTTGAGACCGTCAGTTAGCCAGATGTTATCCATTTAATGTGTGTCATGTTCATTTTGTATTGTTCTAGTTACTTATAAAAATGTTGTGCAGTACCAAGTCAAATGCCTTACAGAAGTCTAAATATGTCACATCAACACTATTATCTTTACCAACCAAACCTGTAATCTCATCAAAAAAGATACCAAGTTTGTTTGACAGGATCTATTTTCCATCAGCCCATGTTAATTGCCATTAATTGCACTACCTCCTTTAATTCTCTATTACTGGAATTCCCTATTAGCCTTTCCACTATTTTGACTAGGATCGATGTCATGCTGACAGGCTTGTAACTTCCTGGCTCATACCATTTACCCTTTTAAAATATTAGCACATTAGCTTGCTTTCAGTCCTCTGGAACTTTTCCAGTGGCCCAAGACTTATTGAATAGCAAATGTAATGATCCAGAGATCTCCTTGGCCAGCTCTTTTAAAACTGTTAGATGTCTGTTATCTGGACCTGCTGATTTAGATGTCTAACGTTAATAGCTGCTTTTATAGGTGCCTGGGAGAAGCAGCTCCCACAGAGAGTACCTAAACTCTGTAGGAGTGGCTTTCTTATGATGCAAAAATAATGTGCACTGGTTATGCATTTTCATTTGGGGCAATATTTTTAGAAATATTTCTGTAATAATGAAGGTTAGCAAATTATTTCATTATAAATTAACATTGCCTCATAATTTCCAGTTTTTATACTTAATTTTTAATTTCTACTTAATTTAGCATAGCACTTAGACATAAACTAGGGTCTTGGTGAATAATTTAGCTCTAATGTATCACATTGTACACAGGGCCTTGACGGCTAAAAGGAGTGCACCCACTGAGTGAAAACTTATCAACTAAGGCTTATTGAGCACTGAGAGGTCTGTTTGTCAGAGTTTATCAGATGTTGCAAACAGTTTGCTGGATCTCTATATTTTTTAAACAAATAAATGAAAAATAACTTGTATTTTTAAATAGTAAGAATGTAGCACATTCCCCATGCTGAATTATTTGGGTTGTTTAGAAGTCATTGCCAAGTCATACACTCTCACACAACAAACCCACATTTCTGCTGATATTTTTCTTTCTATTTCTATTTTCTATTCTCTTTTTGTAATAGGCAAGTATAACAAGGAATATTCCTAAAACCAATGTTATGGAATTTCAAAGCAAATACTCGAGGGAACACACTGGACACCTGATATTTCTTAAATGTTATGCCCAGTTGGAAGTCAGACTAGTTGATCAAGGTATTCCTTTGTGGCCTTAAAATCTTAGGGTGAAATTCTGGTCCCATTGACTTCAATGAGAGTTTTGGTATTAACTAAGACTCTATAAAGTTAACTAAACAATTCATACATATAAGCACTTCATTAGCAACAGAGGCATAGAAATTAAAAATTGACTACTATACTTCTCCTAACAGAGAGCACTCTGGCAATTGGTTTGTTTCCCTACTATTGCTATTGCTTTTTCATTTCAGTATCATTTCACAAAACATATTCCTTATTGTGGTCTCATATTTATATCCATTTTAGTCCAGAGCAAAACTCCCATTAAAGTCAATGGGACTAGAATTTCACCCTCAGATTTTAAGGCCACAAGGAACTACCTTGCTCAATTAGTCTGACTTTCAACTGGCCATAAAATATAAGAAATATCAAGTATCCAGTGTGGGTGGATGTGTGTGTATAAAACTAAAAAGGAATTAGATTTATTCCTCTTTACTTTAGAAAAAAACCGGAACCTTTCCAAAATAAATGTGTTACTTATAATACATTCTGTTGTCACATGGAATGTTTGCTTCATTTAATCCAATGTGATTTTGATTAATAAGATTAATTACTGTGTGGGTGGCCATTATAGAATAATACTATGGCCTTAATGATCAGTTTCTAAATTCTTCCTCAGCTGTCAGTTAAAGAAACCTTACATTTCCACAGCTGCTGTTTTCATAGCCATTATAAATGTAAAAAAAACCCTGTATAGCTAATTCTTCATTTTCCTGTCTCCTTAGTTTACTTGAACAAATCCTGAAATGTGTACTGTGCATGGCATGTGCCAGTATTGATGGTATTAGTAAAAATGCCTTTTTATCTATTAAAAATAATTGATAACAGTTGGGTCATCAATCCAATAGAGAAATTCTGTAAAAATGTGTGTTTGTCAGCTATGGTTCAGATGATACTTTCTCTGAGGCACAACCAATTGCTGGAGTATTTTATGATCTTTTGGACTCTACTTACGGAATACCTGATGCTGTCACTACAGGGCATATTTTCCTCCTTGCGCATCCTGTCAAGAGTGTTAGTCTTCAGTTTGAAAACATATTCCTGACTTCTGTGTTACTGTCTTCTTTCACCTTTTGGAGTGTGAGTGGGAAATCTGCAGAGCTTAAATTGTCCCCCCTACAATGGATCAACAGGATGTCCATGAATATTGATCATTGGTGTTGGTCTTGCAGGAGCTACTCAAGTTAAATTCTTCAGATATCTTTCCAGATGGTTGTATAGTTTCTCAGACATATTAGAATGCTACTGAATGTTTCTAGCATGGTGTGTTGTACCAACTGTAAGTCCAAGTGTGAGGTGGAGCTAAATTTAAGCCCAGGGTGAGAAGGTTAAGCCACCTTTGTGCTCTTCTGATCCTGGGGTGCTCTGGGGATGGAGACACCCCTGGAATAACTTTGATGGTACTGAGGGCCCATCTAAGTTATAGCAGCCTTCTCTGCAATGCCATGTGCCCATGACCCAACTCAACCCTCCGGCCTCCAGCCCCGCCCCCAGCAGACCTGTATGCCCAAGCTTGTGAAGAGATCCTTGGGAGGCAGTTTTATGGCTGTCCTCCATAGTGTCTGTACCAAAGGAATCCTTTCCCAGCCAGACCTGAAGTTTCTAGCTCCACGGCAGTCCTTTTACTCATCTTAAAGAGGTCAGAATAAGGGTGAAGATTTCACCCCAGCTGTGCTAAGGGATCTGAACATGATTCTAACTTGAAAGGAAACATCCGTTCGGAAGCGAACAAAAACGATAGTTAGAGCTGGGTGAGTCATTCATAATGAATAATTTATTGAACCAATTTAGCTTCTTTTTCTCTTTGTGAATAAGTAGATTGCAATGTCCTCAAATTTACTTGTTATTCAAAAATATTCCCTGAAATAATTTCTGCAAATAGTTCTTGGTTTGTGTCACAGATCCTGAGCTAACTGCACCTCTGACCACATTGTGGCCTCTTTGAGGGCACCCCACTTAGCATCTCAGGCCACTAACCATTGCTCTATGACTCTCTCCTTCTAGGCTGGGGATTTCGGCTGTAATTTCTCCTGCAGTTCACTGGAATCACCTCAGAAAGTCTTACTTTACTTCAGCACCTGCAGTACTGTTGTCTTAGTGGCAATGACAGAGTCACTAGTGACCAGCTTTCTTGAAGCAAAGTACTATTTATTCAGAACAAAAGCATTACAGAGAAAATATCTTAAAAACAATAAACAGCTAACATGCAGAGTTTAGCTTACCAGGCAGCCATTCATCTTCCACATAGAGACCGTGACAGATTTTAAAGTCCTTTAGGACCTTTCAGTAGGGTCTGCCCCTCTTAGTCACAGTGTCACATCAGTTCTTGACTTGCATTAATTACCCCCAGTGACTTTAGTTCCAGCAGGAAAGACCTGCAATGCCCCCTCAGAGGCAGAATACAATCCCTAACTATACAGGTACCTAACATTATAAAGGCAACACAGTAGCTTTTGAATATTGTATGTGTCCGTAATAGCTGCCACAGCCTGTATCCTTGTTCATGAGAAGTTCAAGGTGCATATTTTATGTCTAATATTCAAGCTGTTTTCATTGAACACATTGTGACAGACACCTTACACACTATTGTAATAACTGTACAATTGTAATAATTTTGATACAAAGTATGTTTTGTGAGGAATCATTTGAAAACTCATAATTTGCTGGTCTGTATTATATTGTATTGTATGTGCAGTTATAAACTTTCCTTGTATGATGTTATTAACACATGTTCCAAACCCCACAGCCCTGCCCAAACTGAGGTTGGCAAACAGGTCTGTCCTAAACAAAGGAATGTGTGCTCTGCTTAATTTGCATTTAAGCAGTAAACAGACTCATCAAGCAGGGAGGGAAACAAAGAAAGCTCAAACAAGTGAGGAAAAAGCAGCAGGGAACATCTTTCCATACAGACTCTTTGCCTCCTGGTTCCCAACTGGAAATGTTTTTCAAGAGAGGGACTGAAACTGTAAAAAGGAAGGACAAACACCCACAAGGTTCCCCTAGCTCCCTGCCCATTGCACTCACAGCAGCTCCTTTGGACTCTGGGAGAAGGGGTACTGACCTACAGGGTTTGGTCAGTAAGACTGCTGAAAGCATATGGTGAGAAACTTTGCTTGAATCTGATATAGTTTGTTAAGTTAGGTATTAGTAAATGTCTTATCTTTATTTTATTTGTAACCATTTCTGATCTTTATGCTTTATTACTTGTACTCATTTAAAATTTATCTTTGTGGTTAATAAACTTGTTTTATTGTTTTATCTTATCCAGTGTGTTTAAATTGAAATGTCTGGGAAACTACATGTGGGGTGACTAGTTGTGTGCATATTATTCTTTTTAAAGAAATAATGGATTGAATATAACTTGTATTGACCAGGAGAGGGCTGAGAAGTACAGAACATACATTTCTGGGGGAAAATCTAAGACTGGGGGTGTTTAAGTGTCACCCAGTAGCATAACAAAGGCTACTTACATCCAGAGTGTAACCCAAATGTGCCTGGCAGGCTGCAGTTGCACACTCAGCATGTGGCTTGCATGCTGCAAGGCTGTTTGTGAGCGGCTCAGGTGGGAGCAACTTCAGCAAAGCATTGTAAGGCACCAATGTTGCAGGGCACGGGCAACACAGCTGCTCATTAGCCTGGATTGTAGCCTGATATTTCATACACATATGTCACAGGGCATGTTTCTGTCCCATGAAATGATGAGCATAACTATTAGAGTCAAATTTCCTTTCCTATTGAAAGGAAAAGTGTCTTTGTTTTGGATTAAAGAGTGCTACATTCATATTGTTGCAATTTTCATACTAACCGCTTTTTACAACCTCTATGCACCACACATAACTGCAACTTGATTATGCCTCTAACCCACAGTCAATTCTATCATATACTAAATATATAAAAACACAGTATATTATTTGTATGCCAACAGTATGTCTGGCATTTTAAAACTAGCCCCCTGCCCTGTGGCCATTAGCACTCAACATTATAACAAGGCTATGTAGTTGGCCTGCATGAAATTAGATGATCTCATTCTATTTCCTAGAACATAAATGTCCCTGTGGATAATGTGGGAAGTTTCTGTGTTGTTTTTATGGAAAAGTATGTATGACTCAGTTTGCCCAGAGAAACAAGGTGGAGAGGCAATATCTTTTATTGGGCCATCTTCTGTTGGTGAGAAAGACAAGTTTTCAAGCTTACACAGAACTCTTCTTCAGGTCTGGGAAATGTATTCACAGTGTCACAGCTAAATACAAGATGGAACAGATTGTTTAGTGTAAGTATTTCATACTTATTTTAAGGAATCATTCAAGTGAAGTGGCCCGTTAACACCTCTCCAGACATGGCAGTGGGGGAAGCTGAGGGGTTTAGTGGTTTACAAATTCTTGTAATAAACATAAATCCATGTTCTATTCAGTCCATGTTATGAAATGTAAGCTGCCAAGCTCAGCTTTTGAAGGTGTTGTGCAGGTTTGCTTTGAGGACAGGGACAGAGAGGTCAGATACAGAGTGAGCGCTTTGTGAAAAGTGTTCACCCGCAGGTGATAGGGTGTTTTTGTCTTTTATCATTTTTCTGTGTGAGTTCATTTGAGAGCGTAGTGATTGTCTTATTTCACTCACATAGTTGTTGTTGGAGCAGTTAGTGCTCTGGATGAGGTACATCATGTGTTGTGATAGGCATGTATAGGACCCATGGATCTTGAAAGATGTGTTGGGGGCGGGATGTTGATCATGGTAGCAGTGGAGAAATGTCAGCAGGTTTTGTATCTGTTGTTCTGTCAGGGTCTGGGGCTGCTTTGAGTTGGTGTGTCCTGGTCTGTGGAGAGCTTGTATCTGATGATGAGCTTGGAGAGGTTGGGGGGTTGCTTGAAGGCCAGAAGAAGGGGTTCAAGAAAGATTTATTTCAGTATGTGGTCCCTATAGAGTATGGGTTGTAATTTGTGTTGTTACCCACTGGGTGTGAAAGGGTTAATTTTTGCCTTGGGATAGAGGATAGCTTTGAAGTGACTAGATGGGAGTTACCTAGACAGGTCTGTGTGGGTATGAATAATCTGTCAAGAACTGTCAACATCTGAATAGAAATACAATGGAAGACCAATGAATGGACATTAACTTTAATGATGCTGGCCCAGGGGGACAGGACTTGTGAAAACCACATGATTGGAGCATGAAACAAAGAACTAAGGTATAAGCAGACTGCAATAAAAAGGCTGCTGCTGTATTGTCTTTGGTTAGACTACTCATAGGAATGGAGATGCACACAGGATAGCGTAAACAAAACAGACTTATGTTAACAATTGTTTTTTTTACGCACTCACTGCTCTCAGCAGCACAGGTCTGCACATGCATGTGCACCCGCAAACCAGTCCTTCAAAGTCCCTTACTATGCCTATCTTTAAGGGACAGTGCACCAGTTACCTTACTGCATGGATACAATGCACATACCAGTGCAAAGAGGGTTGAATCTTGGACACTTGGTCAAGAGATGCAGGATGTGCTGGAAGTATGCATGTGTGGGTAGACTTTGCTTTACCATTCTAGCCTAAAGATCCCAAATACTCCATTGCAGTTGACTAATAAGTGTGTCTTGTTTTGAAAAGACTGTCCTCTATCCCTGCAAACATCTGCTAGTTGTATAGCTGCACACCAGGTAAATCTCCAACAGGGATTCAAGCTCTGTTGAATCTGCTGAAGGAGCCACAATGAGAAACAGAGATGCCAGGGACCCAATTTTGGAGTATCAGAGTCTTCTCCTTGTAAAAAGTGGATGTCCAGTGCCTAACACTATGAAGGGGATGCTCCCAGAGAGACTATATAAAGGTCAGAGGCATAGCATACCCTGTGGATCTGAGACAGTCCCCATGAAAAAAAAAAAAAAGCTTTTACCATATCATTTGCCTCCCTCATCAAAGGGGACAAGGATTTGAGGAGTGAATTCAGCTTTCATGCCCTAGAAATGACATCTGTAGAACTAAGCTGTGATACATTGATGGGGCAGGCTGGTGCAGGGAAGTTTAGACTTCCCCTCCAATGCTGAAAACAGAAGACTTAAGGCCCACTCCAAAGCACATGGAAGTCAATGGAAAGACTCCCAACCAGCTTTAGATGAAGTCCACCATCTTCAATAATGATTATACGTTAAGATATTGCATTCTGTTAGTGTCTTGACCGTGAGAACCATAATGGGGCCAAACCCAGATTCTGTTTGGCTTGAATTGGAAATGTATGATTAAAGCAAGCAGGATTTTGCTCAATGTGATTAATTATGTTACAGGACAAATGTTTTTATGAGGTTTTTACCGGTCTTTTCAGGGCTACTTTTTAAAATAATAAAAAAAGGACTATGCTGGCATCTCAATTTGATCACTTAATTTATGAGAAGAAAAAACAGGAATTTGATTGGTCTATTTTATTACTATGTGTGGAACTCAAGAGACATAACTAGGGATGAAACAGCTGGAATCCTGCTATTTCTTTGAATGTGTGACACTCAATTTTCTCTGTAGCCTTTAATTTAAATATTGTAATTTCTTAAATTGTTGGAAGAGAAAAAGAACAGGATATTGTTCATTGTGAAGTTGTCAATGCTCTTGTTTTCACAATTCTTACTTTTATTATTATAGCTATTACATTCCAAATATGTAATATTCCCTCTCTTTATGTGCACTGAAGGAATTATTTTGACAGCATAACAAATTTTGAGAAGGACTAAATTTTTCATGGATTTTTTTTCCCAGTTATGAACTTTTAAATGTTCACTGCATTTGTTTAACATAATAACAAAGCTTCTTGAATATTGTTTTCCTGCTGAGAGTTGATTTCCAAAAGGTAGTCTGTTGCCTTTACATTTATTCTATTTATTTGGTAATTGAAAGGTTGCACTTTTTGTTGTACTTTTCATGTACGAATGTCTAATCCATTTTTCCGTGAAAACGGTCTTATGGTGATTGTGGCAAAAGGTAGGGAAAAAAAGAATGGATAAGTTTAATGCAATCTTTTTTACAGGATGGGAAGCAATTTTTTCAGTAAATAATTAAAAACATTGCAGTACAGCTACAGACAATTGTAACTAAAGGACAGGTTGGCTCAATTAATAGCCAATTAATGAACAATTAAGATAATCAACAGAGATTGAGCCATATGCTCCCATGCTGCCATGACAGCTGAATAATACAAATTGGTGCGACATACAGGGAAAAACTGATGTCATCCAAACACAAGGTAAAATTGCCCAGTCATGAGACATCCCAACCCAGAACTGATCCTATGTAAATTGTTAGTGGAAAAAATCAGCAGAGAGCACAAAAGGAGATACTGTACATGGCAAAGTATAGGGAATCAGAAACAAGATAGGGGATACACAGCAAATACAGTAGAACTGCCACAGGAAACAGTAAGTACTGTATCAGTACTTTGCAAGAACTAATGTTTATCAACCTATGAACTTTTCTTGTGAGGCCTATATGTAATGCTGATATAAATACGTGGGCTGCTTTGCAGGACAGTTTTGTTGTTAAGACACTGAACTGGGACTTAGAAGGTGTGGGTTCAATTCCTAGTTCTACTAAAGACTTCCTGTGTTACCTTGAGCAAGTTCTCTGGTCTCTCTATGCCTCAACCCTCCATCTGTAAAAGGAGATAATAATATTTTCTGCCACCATTTGTCTGTCTTGTCAGTTTAGACTGTAAAATATTTGAACAAGGATTGTCTCTTATTATGTGCTTGTGCCAATGATTAGCACAATGGGGTCACATCCCTGATTGGGCTGGACATTACTAGACCTATACATCCAGGGAGCATAGGCAGAGGGCATCATGCTTTAGCCATGTCACCTCCATACTCTTCCCTGCCTCCTATACCAGGGCTAGATGGTACAGGAGAGAGGGATGGTTGGTAGGGGCGGCACAAGGGATTATGGGGTTGTGTGGGCACCATCTGAGAGTAGGGTGACCAGATGTCCCGATTTTATAGGGACAGTCCTGATTTTGGGGTCTTTTTCTTATATAGGCTCCTATTACCCTCCCCCCCATCCTGATTTTTCACATTTGCTGTCTGGTCACCCTATCTGAGAGCTTCCCTGTATTCAGGGGAATTCTCATCTGGCCAGATTGACCTCAGTAGAAACTGTTGGATGGTCAAATCTTTTGATAATCAGGTAAGGGCTAGAATATGGATATAGGACCCTCATTTTAGGCTCCTGTTTTTGAAAATCCTGGCTAATAATAATAATTGCAGGGGCTTTATTTAGCAATGTTTCACAAATGAAGTACAAGATAAACATGGAACACAGTTGTCTGGTTGTCTGCCTCTAGGTACAGTTTCTAGGTAGAGTTCAAAGTATTGCTTTTGGTTTATAAAGCCCTTTATGGTTTAGTTCCAGAATACCTAAGAGACTTCCATTTTCTCCATGCTTTACCTTGAGAACAGTGAGCAGCTGGGACAGTGAAGTTAACTGTCTCCCCGGTTTATACATCATATGCCTGGAAGAGGCTATTTTCAGAGGAATTCACTTCCACCCCATGGTCAGACATAACCTGAGTTTGATAAATGTCATGGCATGCTCCAAGATTTGTATTTACTAAGGCTTTTTCAAAGGAGTTGAAAATTATTTATTTGAATCTAATTTCTTGCTTGCTTGCTTGGTTCGGTTTATTTGGAGGAATTTACTATTGACACTTTTGTTGACAAGAGCCCCCATCTTGTAAGCCTTATTTCATGTGTTTCCATGACTTCCATGGGACAAATGGTATGAGTAAAGATTGTTCATGTGATGTAATATAATACCAGTTCTGAGCATTAGGTGATACTGCCTTTAGTGGCTAGCCCACAGAAAGGGTAACAAACTTACTATTACTACTACTGCTAGCTGTGGAGATCTCTGTGAGCTCAAATGGCTGAAGCCTGTATTTTTGAAGATGAAAGCCCAGGGTTCTGATCTTGGTTCCTGAATGGTGTGTAAGATTTATTTGCAATGTGAAGCACATGAATTGGTTACAGGGGATACTCTGAAAAGATAAGTGTCCATAGTATAATTTTTATCAGTTCAAATGGTTTTTTTTTTATTTCAGTGTATTATAACATAAAGACATAATAATTCCTTTAATATTTGTAAAAGAAAATGTTAATGTAGCATTTTGTATGGCTACATAGCATCTTGCAAAAAAAATCACCTGAAAAATCATTGGTATGTCTAATTTTTTTAAACGTGCATAATCACTTAATAATGTTATTTTCCTCAGTTTTCATCTATCTGTCGCAACTATGCTCATTTTAGAACACAGTGAGTGACTCATTTTTCCACATGAGTGAGCTCTTGGAGTTACTTATAAATAACCTGGAATCTTGCCCAACTCCTAAAATGAATGCAGCCCTGACAGTCCACTGTAACAGCTTTTAGCATTCTGCTTATAGGAAGGAAAACTATAAACTCGTACAAAGGAAGAGGATGCTGACAGGGTGCCCTCTGTTATAGTTCTGAAAAAATGATGACTTCAAGAAACCCATTTTGGAAAATGATTTCAAAGGAACAGAGTAGCATTGAAAATGGTCACTCACTCTTTGCTTTTTAGTAAAGCTGCATAATTTTTCATTCTGTTCAGTACCATTTATTTTGGTTATTAGACTGAGGCAGTCTTTCCAAATAGGTAGTGACAACCAGGGAACAATGACAAGGGAATTAAAAAAAAAAGATTCAAGTGAATGCGCTGCCCCAAAAGAACACTTTTCTTTAGAGGGGTCCTGACACTGAAGTTCACATTACGTTCAAATAAAATTAAAGGCATTGGCTTCATATTGTGGTGGAAATGAAGGGGAAAATGAGCCATCATTCATGAGAATTTTCACTTCTGGGAAGATGCACATTGGCTCTTTCAAAATTACAGGTTCCTAAATTTTCCCCATCTTTTCATGAACTTCCTTAGAAGATACATATTTATTGTTTTTCCAAAAGGCAGAATAATTAAATAATGTATGTATAGCATACCTTTCATCCAGAAGAATCCCAAAACACTTTGAAGTGATATAGGGGCAAATTCTACTCCCTCAATTATTTGTATTGTGGTAGCATACAGGAACTGAATCATGTACCCGGACCTTATTGTGTTAGGAATTGTATAAGAAGAACAAAAAGTCTTTGTCCAAAACAGCCTGCAATCTAAATTAGATTACAATCTGCCCACGTACATTCAAAACACCATGTTTTGCACCACAGAGTTTAAATCCATGGCAGATACAAGCACAGATTGTGGGTAAACTAACAGCTATTCCAGGATTGGCTGAGAATTCCAAAATGTATTAAAGAACATTTTCCTCCGTGCACTGCTCATTTACTTGAGCTCTATGCTTTTTCTGATGATTGGGTGCTATTAAAAACAATAGTTATATAACAATTCTCAGTGACTTCAATGGGTGTCTTCAATGGGGAAGGCAAGATTTAATCCTAAATGGGTTAATGACAGTTTTCAAGAGTTTAATATTAAATAAGATGAAACTGATAGAACTGTAAGATGGAAAATTGCTGACATATAATAATTCAACTAAGATTGAAAGAAGCATCATCAGATGGAGAAAGACAAGCTATTCATTGATAGTACTGGTGAGAAAACATATTTTGCCTAATAAGCTCATTCACAATATATAACTATATGTCTACCTTGGGCCTGAGTGAACTATGATTTTAAATTGAATATGAATATTAGCATGAGCAATAGGCCCAAAACATATAAGCATACAGAATAAGATCATGAGAAAGAGGGACTTTCTTTCCAGGAAACAAAAACCAAAAAGGTATCTGATTCCTGGAATAAAACTAGCATACACTTTACATTTAGGGAAAAATAAACTAAAACAAGTCCTTTACTTCAAGGAGTAAACATGGCCTCCATTTTCCACTAGGATAAGATAAGTAAATTTGGCCCACAAAATTAGCTAGGTCCAAAATAACACAGAGATAAACAAATAAAAAGCACAGTTCTTTTCTAGCCTAAAGTTTTATAAACTAAGTCCTCTACCAGCAAGGCCAGAAAAAGATTCCCCTAGAAGGGAAACAGCCTGCTACAGCTTCCTATTTAATCCCTGATTCTTAAGAACTCTCAGATGGAAGATGCTCCTTCTCTGATTGGTAACTCAGGCAATTTCTCCAGAATGGAGCTTTTCCTGCTGCAAGTTTTTAACCCCTTTTCCTCCACACACCCTATCACATGCAGAATGGGGTATTTGCCATTGACACTACTAGCTTGTTGCTATTGTTGGAGAGAGCAACCAAATCTTGAAAAGATCATGTGTAAATTTAGGGGGGACCAATCCATAAAAACTGTTGTTTTCCTCTCAGGATACTTTCAATCTAAATATTAGCAATCAAAATGAAGGGGGAAATTTCCCTTAAATTTTCAAGTAATTTAAAATTTAATTTCTTTAAATCATTTCCTGCTCATCATGCACAGACCATTATTGGTAATTAGATAATAGACCATAGCAGTACCTTTAGAAATACCAGAGACAAGAAACAGATAAATAGCTACTGTAGATTTTTCAGACATAAAATAAGGGGATTTAGATACATTTTACTTCCTTATGTTTAACCTTCATAAATGTCTATAAATATTTTTCTTTTCTTAAAAACAATTGAAGTATGAAATACACAGTAGTGGGGACCTTCATGCCGTACCAAAAAGGGTACAATATACATCGCTATAGCAGTCTGCACTCATTTGCCAGTAATTGCTCCACATCCAGATGCAGGTAATTCATGACAGAGGTGTGAATAATCTGGGAATTGATATGCATAAATCTCATTGCTGGATCAGGAAATGTACATGTGCAAAGATGTGAACCACACTATCTAGTCACTAAGGCCTGCCCTCTGCAACTCCTGCTGTGGAGAGCATGCCATGTGGGCTTTCTGCCAATGGTAGGAGAAGCCAGAATCACCCTGCATTCCTTCCTGCTGCAGTTTCACCAGAGTGGGCCTCTGTGTGCATGGCACCCACAATTTAGCTTCATGTCTGGGAAACAAATATGTAGTCATATTGTGAACCCCCTTATTCACCCTGATGGGCAGATACTGAAGTCAATGAGACTATTGGTATGAATAACTGCTCACTAATGTGAATAAAGGGTTTCGCACCTTGCCCTTTGTAATAAAGAGATTTTATCAAGGTCTGTCAGCCACCACAAGGATTGCCATTCTGGCCTCCCTGTCCTGATTTTCTGACAATTGTCCTGCTGCCTGCTCCATCTTATCCTCTCTGTCTCACAGGTTCTGTCTTCAGTCTGTAAGCATTTGCCACTTGCCCAAGAGGAAGCTAAATATTTTCTGTGTGCACGCTCCAGAACTGAGTGGGAAGCAGGGACATACCACCCAGTGAGAAATGAGGGGAAAAGAGTGGGAAATCCCACAGCTTCAAGGTCTTGGCCCCCAAAATCAGGTGGTGATCTGCCCATCAGAGTAGATCATCTTAGATTTGTCCATTCTTTCAGACCACTAGCTTCCCCTAACAGGATCCACCTGTGGATTTTTTTCTTAATGTAGTGTCTTGGTGGGGCTTACATCACAAAGAGGAAAGGTGTGGGGAGAACTGGAGCTGGGGGGAGCAGAGAGCAGGGAGGCATCCAGAAAATGGAGAGGAATATGGAAGACTGGAGTAGTGGCATGTTGAGGTCTAGGGTTTCTGTTATAAGAGGGATGTAGGAACATGTACATGTGATAGGTGCTATGGAAATCTCTAAGAGCTAGATTGTGTCACCCTTACTTTCACTGAATAGCATTTTACTACATTTATTCAATAGGACTGTGCTAAAACTAAGTCATTATTCAACATGTGTATGGCTGGCAGACTTTAGCCTATTCATAGATGTACAGTAGGAAGTGTGTGGGGGGTAGCAATGGTACTGGAGGAGTGGGAGGCAGAATGCAAGGAGTGGTGTGTTGAGGATTGAAGGTCAGATTCTACCATCCTTGGGATTGCTCATGGAGTAAGGTATTATTCAATCAGTGTATGGATGGCAGAATCCGGGCCTAAATTATTAGAACAGTAGCTTAAAGGAATTGTTACCGCCTGAGGGGCTCGAGGCGGACTAAAATGGTCCGTGGCCCGGTGTGCTTGGCACCAATAAAGACACTGAGGGGAGAAAGCAAGCCAAGTTTATTTCAGAGCTCTGAAATGGCACTAGGAGACCAGCATGTCTCAAATCCAGTGCAACAAATACAAATAACTTTTACCCTTTATACCCCAAGCAGTTTCTGTGTAAGCCTTTGTCTGTTACTCCCTCTTACTACTCCCACCCCTCCCTTCTCTAGCCTTTACAATTAGAAAAGTTCCCATACGCCTGCTTATCTTTTTGGCCTTGCAAGGCCTGTTTACAGCAGCTGCCTGCTAGAAAAGCTGACCCTTACATTTCTGCCTTAACATGTAAGCAGTGAACACAGAAGTAGGTGAGAGTTCACAAGATGGGGTTTGGGGGTTCAGATAGGCCCAGAGCAAAAGAGCTTCATCGACACTTTGGCCTTCCACTCTCCCGAGTTACCTGGTAGCTATGCCTAGTGGACCCCAACAGAATGGTATGATAAAGCAGGCCTCTTATGGAGAACCTTTCTACAATTAAAACAGTATATGATATTTAAAATTGAAACAATGCACTGTTTTAAGATTTGACCTTCTGCTGGTCATCCTGAGTATATGTCTAATCCAAGATTTAAGTCCCTCCGTCTTCAACCCCTGTACGCTGCAGCCTGAGGGGTAATATACAGCTCGGGTTTGTGCCAGCTTTGATGTGAGCATGATAAAAATAGCAAGCCTCCTGAATACAATCCCATCTAAGACCCTAGGCATGTACTCAGGCAGTTGGCCAATGCCAACTGGTGTGGCTATACTGCTATTGTTAGCATAGAAGCTCAAGCACAGCTAGTGCATATATGTCTACCCAAGCTAGTCAGTACACCTCCAGCTGCAATGTAGACTTAACCTTAGAGGCAGGGAGCATATCTTCCTCAATATTTTGACAGCCACAAGCACCCTGACAAAACTTAATAATAATATTAGAAAGTTTTGAAGTTTTAACGTAGATCCTTGCTCCTGCAAGCACCAAGACCTGTGCTTATATATTGCCATTATGTTTAAGGCACTACTCATGTGCATAAAGTTAAGCATGTGCACAAGTCTTGCAGGATCAGGGCCATCATCAATAAAAGTTCATTTTTAGAGTTATGTCATTAAAATTTAATATTCTGAGAAGATTTCTCACTCTATCAGAATAGTCACAGAATTCCCACAGCATTCAGTACTGCTCTACACAGACAGTAGGGAGCTTTGCCACAGAATTTAGACCTGGCGTGTTGCAGAGTCTTTGAGGTTCTAGTTATATTGTCACTACAGGCGAAAAGTGCAGGGACCCAAAGCTTTAGGCTTTGTTTTTTGCTTCCTAGAAGTTCCTTAATAAAAAGATAGGCCCTATTCAGTCTTTTAAGTCTGTTCCTCTTATTTTCTATTTTCTGCACATTCAGCAAAGAGGATCCATGTAGCCAGGTAATTTCCTTCCAGTTGTTTCATATAAATATATTTTCCTTAACCAATGTAGCCCAAATTCTTACAAACCAGTAGGTAAATCTTCCTGGGTTATTCAACTACCCTACCCAATAACCCAATAATTTCAGTTGTCAGGCTTTTTAGATTAACAGAATGCATACTCTGGAATCCATTGACTTCAAATAGGACCTTGCGAATTGAGCTAGACATATAATGATATATTCAAAAAGTATATAAATAGTAGGTTAGTCACTCCTCAGTGAATACCCTGAATAATTTAGCTTGTGACTTTACTATTCACTATAGTCAGTTTGACCCAGATATCGTCTCTCTAAATTAAAGGCAGGTACCAATCAGAAAAAAAAAGGTTCCTTAATTTAAGCCTCATTATTGGCACTGTATTACGCTTCTTACTCCATATTAGAGGAGAAATTCAATGTCTCATAATAACAGTATTTTAAAAGCCACCATTGATTCATCAACACTACATTTTCACTGGCTGATAGGTTGCAAACCTATGGTCAGGGGTCGGGGGAAAACCACGGCATGCTGAAAAATCCCAACTGACATAATGGATGCAGAAATTAAGGTTGTCACATTTCCCCTTAATATGTGACATTTTTAACCCACAAGGAAAGTGATATCTTTTCCTTGATGACCATTTCTCTTGTCTCCATTGACATCCAAACTGAAAAGGTAGTTCTGTTTCTTGGTATCCTTTTTATTTCAGACATTAGGAAATAGACCTTTAGGAGTTTCTGTAGAGTGGAGAGCAATGCAGACTGATGCTGCTGGGAACCAATAATGGGGAAAGGGAGGTTTAAACTAAAAAAGCAATGTATGGTGTATAAAGTTACCTCTACCAGCTATAATAAGCTACATGAGGAAGTACATCATGAGGAGAATGGAAGTAAATGAGGAGTGTGACACTCTGTGCCCCCAAGCAACACCCTGGCACCCTTCCTGTCACCATTGCCATATAATTTTGATATGTTTTGTACAAAGTATGCCTTGAGAGGTATCATTCTAAAAGTCTTGATCTGTTGAACATTAATATCCTGTTGGATTGTATGTGCTGTCATTGTAGGTGAAGTTATGAAGTTTTGCCATATTACTGAAAGATGTTGTGAAGTTGGAAACACCCATAACTAGCCTTTCAGGTACAATAATGAAGAAGCTAGACAGTGCTAATGGCCCTCAACAAAGACAATGGACCATAGAAAAGGCTTGTCCTCATCTGGGGATGCTTCAGACAGCCTATGAATAATGGCTGCCATGACTCATCAAGCATGCAGGGCCATGTGATTAGATCACATGATATTGAACTCCATTTTGGTACCTGTATTTTTCCACAAACTGGTTCGGAACTTGGCTTGAAACAAAGGGGTTCCCAGGATATGGAAGAAACTATAAAAGGGGAAGTAACATCACCAAAGGCCCCCTTCCCACACAAGAAAACACTTGGAAACATCTGAGGAACAAAGACTGAACTGGGGGAAGTGCTGGACCTAGGCAGGAAAGAAAGAAGCCTGCCTGTGTATAAAGCCTTGGTGGACTGTTTATACTTCTAACAGGGTGAGACACTGCTTAATTCAAATCCTATCTATTATATTAGGCTTAGATTGCAATTTTGTTTATTTGCTAGGTAATCTACTTTGATCTGTTTGCTATCACTTATAATGACTTAAAATCTATCTTTCTGTAGTTAGTAAATTTGTTTTATATTTTACCTAACGCAGTGTGGTTTGCTTCAAGTGTGTGGGAAACTTCAGCTCAGTTAACAAAGGCTTGTGCATGGTCCTCTTTACATCGAGGGAGGGGCACACTGGGTAATAAATTCATACTGGTCAGGCTTTAGACCAGGGCAGGATGGTACAGCTTCAGGGTCTTAGGCTGGGGAGCTGGGGGTATTTTGGCTGGAGCCTCTCTATTGTTAGTTCATGCAGTGGCTGGCAGAGCATTCATGAACACAGCTGGCTGTGGCCCCTGCCTGTGGATGTTGGTATGAGTGCAAGCTGGGAGGGCTTTGCAGCTTGTGACAACATCACAGTGTGAGAGGGAACCCAGATCGGTGAGTCAGAGGGCTCAGCTGTACCCCAGTTCCAGGTGGCACCCCAGGGAGTGGGGGGACCCATCACAAGGAGAATGGATTTTTTTTAGGCTTGGCATGGAATGCATAGCAAAAACATATACAGGCCATCAGTTGCATTTGTATGTACTACAGTCTTCAGATACATATTCTGGTGAGAAGCAAATGTGGGAAATCTTATCCTGAAGACTCTGGTCTTCTTCTGCTCTGTCTTACATAAATGTAAATCTACACTAAAATCAATGAGTTTCTGAAGAATATCTACATCCATCTAAATAAAAAAGTAATTGAGCCCTTAGTCTGAGCCTAGAATTCAAATTAATTCTGATGTGACATTACCCAGGGTACAATCTGGACTGATGAATAGCTGGGTCCCCTCGATTCTCCAACCTGGGGTGCCTTTCACACTGCTTCACTGTGAGAGCAACCCTTCCTGGTTTGCTCACACACAGCCCCCAGCATGTAAGTTACTCCCAGTTATACTGTATGAGTGCTATGGCCAGCATGAATTACATGCTATGAATTACACTGCAGAATAACACCAGCAAATTCCCAGTCCCAGACTTTTCCCCAGCAATGTGTGTCTTGTACTGTGCAGATCTCTCCTGAATGATACAAGCTCATCTAAAGTCCATCATTTTATTAATAGAAAACAATATGCACCAATCCTGTTATCTCAGATGGAGTTTCCCAAACACTTCAGTCTAAACACAGTGGTTTAGATAAAACAATAAACAAATTTATTAAGTACAGAAATTACTTAATAATTTTAATTATTACAAGTAATGAGGCATAAAAGTCAGAATTGGTTACGAGAAAATAAAACACAACTAATACCTAACTTAACGAGCTAATTGGATTCAAAGCAAAAGTCTCTCTCCCCACATGTTCTAGCAATCTTACTGGCTAAACTTCCCTCCCTAGTTCAGTGCTGTTTCCTTTGTCCTTCAAGTGTTGTTCATGCTGTGAGTAGAGATGAAGGGGGAGAAATAATCTGGGGCATTTGCTCTCCTTTCTTATAGCCTCTCTCTTCTTTGAGAATCATCTCCAGCTGAGGTACAGGAGACATGTGGATAGGAACCTCAAGCTGTTCCATTGTGATTTTGTTGACCTCTGGCTGAGGCATCAGTTTGCTTTTTGTCTCCGAGGAAGTGGTTTGTGGCTGCCCTTGGTAATATCATACAGTATATTCTTATAACTTTACATATAATGTTGTCATACATACTTTACCAGGACAATAATGAACAGCAAATTATGAGTTTTCAAATGATACCTCACAAGGCTGGGGATTGGTCCTGCTTTGAGCAGGGGGTTGGACTAGATGACCTCCTGAGGTCCCTGATATTCTATAATTCTATGAAGGCATATTTTGTACAAGATTTATCATAGTCTTATAAAAGGGTGAACATAGGGGTACAGACTATCACATCCATGGAAAAAAAATCTTTCCAAGATCATCATCATATAACAGCATCTTTTATTATGTCATTTTTAATATTTTGGGAGAATAAATACATTGTGATAATTTTGCAAACGGATAGATCAGTGTATCACATATTAGTATTGTGAAGCTTGGTCCCTTTTCACAAATGACTTGTATGTCATGGGGAGGGGAGGAATTCTGCTTCAAATCATAACCATTTGTCTACTCTTAGTCAGAACAATAAAATAATAGCACTTTTCAAGAGCAGAGCATAGTATACTTATTGGGGGAAAAAAACAAATAGATAAATCTCCCAGCCAATGTTAAAGGGACATTCATTATCCAGGGTCAAGCTGGAGGGCCTAAAAATATTAGAATTTCTTATTATATTTTGGTCTGCAAGTATATGTTTTGCTATCCTTTTGTTCTCCTTGCATGTTGCGTGCTTGTGAGCTATATCTTCTTTTGTTAAAGTGTGGTCAAAACTTAGAGATATTCCCACGATATGACAAAAGTAGAAATTATTGTCAATTGCATTGGCATGCTTCTAAAGTTGCCAACTCTGGATTAAATAAAACCCAGGGTTATTACATTTGCGTCTGGGATTAAAGTAAAGATATCAAAAGGAAGACTAAAAGCATAAAGAAAAAAAACATACTGTGGGGGAAGTGGCCTAATCAAAAAGCAGCTGTGACATTTTTACATTCATTTTCTTGGAAAGAGAGCTGTCATCCATATTGAAATATGAATATCCTATAGAAATGAAGTCCCTTTGGTATGCTGGCATCCCAGTATTAACATGGTGACCTTTTGGTAATGGGATATGAAGCCTTTAACTTCTAAGCCATAAGTTCAAATCCAGCCCAAATCAGTAGTGATTGAAATTGCTATCCTCTGACAGTTGTTCCATTGACAGTGTAAAATGATTCAGTAATCTTAATGCAGTTCTCATATAGTGGCAAGTTATCACAAAAACCACAGTCACATTTCTCACCCATTTTGGCAGTCTCAATAGGATGCAAAATAGTCAATAAACATATACATTAAAATCCCCTTTCAGCCCTAGTGATAGTTCCTACTGCACAGGGATGAGAAACATTGTCAGCAAAGGGATGACAATCAGACACCTTCAGGATTCCTAAATTCAAAAGAAAAGAGAGAAAAAAGTGAGACCATGCACTGATTTGAAAGAGAGATTGGAAACCCTACATCTATTAGGAGGAAATTCACATAGGAAAATGATGAGAACAGCTCTTTTCCTCTTGTATAATGACTTTGTTTTAAATTTCTGTAGCTCCTTTAACTCCAAAGGACCTAAAAGCATTACACATAACATGTACAAACAGTGCCATTGAAATGCAGCCATCTCTGAAGTTTAGTTTAGCAATCTACCAGAGCATAGCACATTGCATAATAGTATATAAAGGGGAAATGCTAGCTAAGGACACTTATGAATTCTTATTCTTACCGAAAGTGTCATGGAGATCTACTGAGTTCACTTTAGAACAGACAGACTCTCACTCTTTGATTTTTTTTTTTAAAGTTGCTAACTAATTATAGATGGCACACATTGTTTTCATACATTAGTAGTAGACAAGGGGATGATAGGTATAAGTATTAACAGATTCAGTAGAATTGAGCAGAGTAGGTTGAGTTACAATAAATATCCCTATTGATATTATAAAAGTGATATCAATTATATTTTCTTCATCAGTTTGTCCTATTTGACCCAGGTTTCTTCAAATCCTTCAGATGTTCATCTAATACAGCCAGTGACTTTCTATCATTCTATCGAAGTGTCTTTGAGCAGACTTTCATTCTGCTCAAAGACACTTCGATAGATGGCAGCTTGTTTTTGCAACCATAGTGATAAATACATTTAATGGGTGAAGTCAAAATAATTCTAAACGGATATCTTTGTTTAATTTCAGAAAATGAGGACATTTTCCTAAAATCATAGTAATGGGTGTTTGAGCGATAAATCCCTATGATGTCTTGAGTCAAATTTCTGATATCAGACCAGCTGCTTTTCAATGTAAGACAATGCCAATGCCTGGAAGATGCCATGCTATTCCCTCCAGTGTTATTTTTTTCTTCATTGCAGAACTGATGGGAATCTCTATGCACTCCCTTCCTAGAACCTCTTTGATCTGCTACTGGGAAAGACAATACAGGGTGTGTATAAGGTCAGCCTTAATCTCGCATACATATTATATTTTAATTTTAATTTCAGACATATAGGAGCTCTCAACTGATGCTCCTTTTTTGCCATTTCTCAGGGAACAGCACTTTTGCCTGCAGACCTGGGTCAGCATCCGATTTAAGGCAACCTGAGATGAGAAGAGAGGAGCATTTGTTCTCCCCTCCCCCTACACCCAGAGCAACTGGGGAAGTATGAAGGATGGATGGAGGAAAAAACCACACTCCTCAAAAATGGGATACACAGCAGAGGGCAAGCCAGGTACATCCATGCCAAACCTCCAAGGAATCTGTAACAAACTGCTGGGCAGGAAGGGATATACCCTTCTCCAAGTAGTAGACACCCTGCTAGGAGGAAGGAGTATAACAATCCCCACCAGGGGTTCTCCAAGTGATTAAATCTTGAACCTTCAGTAACAAACCACAGATCTCTACTACTTGTGCTAAAGGAGGAACTCAATTAGCTGGCAGCTATAGTAAGCTCTTATCCTCTCTGTAGTCCAGGGGACATGGAACGTTTAGCAGTGTATTGTAGAATCATTTGAAACAGCACTCTTTCCCATCTACTTCCTAAAATAGGAACCTAGCAGTACAGGAGAAATCTCCTTCCAAAGAAGCTGGCAGACAGGTGAGGGGGAAGAGTTTCCATGGAGTGTAATGGGCTGCTAACTGTGACCCTGATCCTGAGTATTGAGCAATCCACTCTTCATTGTAGAACTGACAGGAGCCTCTATGCACTCCCTTCCCAGAGACCCTTTGATCTGCCACTGGAAAAGAGGAGTCAGAATACAGGGCCTTTGAGAGCCCTGTTCAAGGCTTATCTCAGAGTGGAGGATTCATCCATTGCAGCCTGGACAGAAAAGCCCTGGGTGTTTGATGTAGGCAGAGGAGACTTGTAGGACCTGTCTCCTCTTCCCATTCTCATTATCGCAGATCAAAGGGCTTCCCATCTGTCAGCTCTGCAAGAAACAGTAGAAGTACTGGTAAATTTACAGCTGGGGTAACCATAACCAGCCTGCTGGCTCTGGTGCAGCAATCTCACCTCTTCTCACAGCCCATTCTTACAACTGGAGACACAAACAGAAGTGGGGCCAGGGACAAAAGCAAAAGATATTTTAGAATCCAGTCATAAAGATAAAACAGAATTCATGCCTCAATGAAAGACAAGTCAGTTACTTTATACTATGTATTAAGAGATTTCAGTTCATGTGAAGAGAAGCAACAATGTGAACACAGCATCCTTTGGGACCACAGATGAGTGCCTTGACCGAGGTGGGTCAGAGTCAGGGTCAGACCAGAGAACAGATATTTGGAAGCAGTCATTTGAGAGATTCAAATATTCCTTCAACTTCACTACACTCCAGAATTTCACTACATTGCTTTTATGACAATTATGGTGTTATCAACCACAGAAAAGAAAGATTAACCCATCATATATATATATATTTTAGAAGACTTTACTATATTTTAAAGCTCATACGGTGGGCAGTAACAGGATGATATGAAGATTCAAAAAGCTGTGACCTAAAATTAAAGTTAATGCTTTTTATTAAGTTGATCACAGCAGGAGCAGGAATTTCAGTGATAAGGCTGAATTGTAGTGGCAGTTTGGTTTCTTGAAATGATCCAACATTACAAGATATTTTCAAAGGGCAGCTAAGAGTGGGTGATTTAATTTACAGATGTAGGTCTAAATGCTCACAAGGAGTAAGGCTCCTATCTTCTATTTAGTCTTATATTCCATTGATTTCAACGGAAATTAGGAATCTAAATAGAAGTTAGGAGCCTAACTTCTCTTGAGCATTCAGCCAGTAGAGACTATAGAATGGATTAAAAGCTCAACTATGAATTTCCTTCCTTTTTCCATGGTAAGACATACCTTTAATAATCACACAAAGGGACATTAGCAAAGCGAGGAGGCCAGAAGTTCACCTTAGAGTACCTTAGAAGCTTGATTAAAGTGTTTTTATATGTTTCATAAATCTGTTCACCATATTCTACAGATCCATTAAACATCTATAGAAAGCACTGAAGGGGCACCATGAGTCTCAGGAGATTGCTAATGGTATATATGGCCTTTCACCTCTAGCTTGCTCTTTCAAATCCAGCCCAGGTTGAGCGTTGTCCCTCGCTGATGTCTGTTGTCATAGTTACCAGTCTAACTGCATCTCTGACTCCTCCTGGTTTCACTGAGTGCACCTGCCTCTCAGGTCTCAAGCCACAAGCCTTCACGTCTCTCATGAAATCATGTCATTTTCCCATTCTCCCACCAGGACTTGGGCTGCAGTCCCCTGTATAGTAACTGTGATTACTTCAGCAGACCCAAGTTATATTCATATCCTGCAGTTCTGCTTTTCAGGACCAGTGTGTAGTGGTATCCAGTGAGCAGATGGCATTCTTAAAGCAAAGTATTGTTTTATTTAGAACCAAAGTATTTCAGAAAAAAATTATTAGGTATCTAGCCATTTGCCTCTTGGGGATCCAAGTAGGCTTAAGCTTCCTATAGACTCCCTAAGACATGTAGGGTTTGATCACCTCCATTCCCAGGTACCAAGTCACTATTTAACTGTTTATAACTCTTTAATCTATTAGCTCCCAGCATTGTCTTATAATTGCCTCCCAAGTGTTGTCTGTGAGGCTTCTTATCTATAACCATCATGTTGTTTCCCTGCTTGTTTCTCCAGCAAGTCCCTATTAACCTAAATCAATACATTCATACAGGAAAGTCTAATAAGCCAATATAGCTTTGGTCACATAAAGCGTTCATAAAATTATCACAGATCATTACATAGCAGCTCCAAAGCTGTGATGTGACATGGTGGTTTTAGTAAAATACTAGAGGTCAGATGTCCACATGACAAAATCCAATGGGCATCCTTGTTGATAATCTTGCTCCAAAGAGTCAAAAATCATGGATTGGACTATTCAGGGCCAGTCTTACCCATGGGTGATGTGGTTGACCGCCTAGCGCACTGTGGTTTGGGGGGGGCACCTTGGTCAAGAGGCTGCAGAAGGGCCATACCCACCCGTTCCACCCGGTGCCGCTCTGCCTGCTGCCCACTGCTTGGGGAGCAGTACTTAAAGAGCACCAAAGAAAGTTCTCCCAGGGCACCATTTTCCCTAAAGCCAGCCCTGGGACTATTCACTCACCTTCTGATGTGATTCCCGCACATCATGCTTGAGGTAAATTGGAAAGTAGTATGGGATAACTCCAATACAGGCAGTGATAGTTATACATCTTCTGAGGATAAATGGAGGACTTCAGGTCCTAGGAGTATGAATCCTAAATGTTTTATGAATGCTATTACATTTAAAATAACTGCATTGAAAGAATGTTATTAAGATTGTAAAGTCAAGCACTTAAAAGTTAGGAAACAACACCAGAATTAAGGTTGCCTGTGCAATTTTAATTTGGCCCCCTTGTGGGTGTGCATTATGAGACAGTCTTTAATTACATGATCACACACTATATTTTTCCACAAGGCCTTCATTATTAAGCAGAGCTCTGTGAGACTGAGGAAACTTGCTTGACAGGTGAACTTTTTCTTTTAAAAATAATCCAAATACAAACAAACAAATCTTAAAAAACTCCCAAGCCTAGAGGTAGCTTAATTAAAGTCCACAGAGGTTTAAAGCTTGAGGAAAAAATGAGGAAGTAATAAATCAATAAAATTACATCTTTATACCAATCCAGAAGAAAAAGTAGCCTGATGCCAATCATCATTAAATAGAAGTAATGGGTTACATCAAGGACAGAGAATGTCATGTGAGAACTACAGTAATAAGGTAACATTGTGTGTGTGTTTGGGGGTGAATGTGAATGAGTAGTATACATCCATTCACAGGACAGCATGGAAAATATAGGGTGTCTTGAGTTATATGCAGCTTGATTTTACTGACATGAAGCCATTTCTCCTTTGTTGTAATTATTTATAGTACCCTACTGAATTCCCTCTAATCCTTAGTTCATCCCCAATTAAAATTATATTTCTCCCTATACAACATGTTTGAAATTATGAGTGGCATTTCTAATCCTATTTAGGGGGATGGATGGCCATTTTGTGGCAAACTGATATTATTTGTGACACCAGCCATGTGAAAGCTCAAAGAGGAGTCTGTAAATCATTTTCCAATGTGTTTTAATAATGTCTAAGGAAAACTATTGCGCTAAATCTTTCTTCTGTGCTGTGTTAGTGCACAAGGTTGGGGACAGGACAAGAAGAGGCAAGGCAAGATAACATTAAAGGACTAGCTAGGCGATGTGGCCAGCTAATTTTCAGTCTTTTACACTGCATTCCCCAAAGGGTGTAGTTAGTGTCTTTGGGAGCTTGTTTAGTTACCATCTTTCTACCATGCATGCTGCACTTAGCAGCTATTTGGTAGTGAATTGTACTCCTGTTGAGAGGAGCAGTAAAATGCTGTCTATTACCAGCTGATATTAAGAGCTGCAAGATGAAGCCATTTGCTGAGCACAACAAGAAGTTTTACTGGCCCTACAAAACTTAGGAACTATACTACACATTCTTGATCACTACCTACTGACAGCTTATCTATTTACTGATATACAGATACACAGCATGTCCCATGGTGTGTTTAGCTGGTTCTCACAAGGAATCTGGGTTATGAGGATATTTTTTTCATAGGGATGCACCAGTCAGTGTCCTTGTTATTCTTATAGCTTTTTGTATGCTTGCTAAGCCATTAATAAAGCAGGTTGGAAACAAACAGCATCACTTTTTTCAGCAAGATGGCCACCTCCAGCCCTATGTTCAGAAACATTAATGGTCATGAAAATATTTAAAAAAAAATCGTACATTTCACAGTTTATTCATAGTAATAAGTGTTTCTCACCTTGTGAGCTTATAGACTGCTTTATGGAAGAAAATGAGTGAGATAGTTCTTTATTCTAATGGGTAAGGAAATAGTACACAATTATTTTTTACTGGCTTGGCAACAAATAAGCTGAGATGGTCCCATGCCAAAAAGTTCAGGTCTGAGCCATCTGAATTCTAGGCAGAGCTGGTCAAGTTATTTTGCATGAAATAACTTCCCTATCAGGGCAATTGAAAAGAAAAATGCCAATTCGAGCATATATTTTAAAACAAAATTATATTTTTCATTTCCAAATATTGATTCAACACGAAAAAGCCATTTAACAGATTGAATCGTTTCATTTCAATTGAAAAAGTTGACATTTGCTGTTTCCATAAATCAGTTCCAAACGTCTCAGAATTTTTCACTTTGTAAGAACATTTGATATTTCAACTTTTCATTCTTTTTTGGCATGGAATGCTATTTTGAAACATCAACATTTGCAGAAAAAGGAAAATTCCTGTTTTTGACCAACTCTTGCTTCTAGATTTAGGGGTGTATAGATTGGAGTTTTTTATTTGGGGTCTACAAATAAGTGCTTTGCATTCAGTCATCTCCCAGTGCATCGTCAGGGTTCTAAATTGATTCTATGATGTGAATGAATTTATGTTGAGAATGCCTTTTCAATGTGCTATAGTTTCTCATCTTCATCTTATGAGATACACCACTCATCACTGTCAGCACCTGTAGCAGCAGCACCAACAGCATCCTCTAGATAAAAAATCTCAATGTTTATTTTTAAAGCATGTCAGTTATTCTAAATGTTTCCACATGTTCATTCTTCTGGCTTCTTTATTGGTTAGAGGCAATATTTTTCCACTGACTTGAGAGAACTGAATGAATGCTGGGAAAAGGAAACATCTCTAAATATTTGGCTGCAGTTATTTTTCATTTCAGAAAGATCTTTCTTATTGGTTGTACATTTTTGTTACTGATGCATGGGCTCCTTTCACCATATAATAAGCTGGCAGAAATACATGAAGGCATCTATTTTCTGACATCAGTTAAAGAATTCTCAGTTTTGAGCTATAGTTTAGGAACAAAAGTTGCTTCAAGTAACAGAGGTGGCATCTATCATCCAGTTTTAGTGACATCACCTGCCAGAACCTCAAATAGAATAAAACTGCTTGTAATTTCCTGGTGTGTCATCTATTATGCTCTATATAATTCTGACAGCTAACTAACAAACACACATTTGAAAAGTGCATATATACTCTGACTAGCACTTGAGTAAAAAAAAAATTGCACAATTTTACTCCACGGATCTGTTCCTTTTGTTTACTCAGTTAACTCTGATGACTTGATTGAAAAAAAAAGTATGTTTTTACTACTTTTGACCACTGTCAGCCCTACACAGACAACAATAGTAATGAGGGAGTGGCTAATTTCACATTGAAAGGACACTTGTGCTACCTTAATGTCCTCAAAATCACTTTAGCAATCCCATGAAAGTAAAAAAAGGGATTTGCAAGTGTAACTAAGATCACAGTTGAGGACAATGAAGTGCAATTGCCTATAGAATTTGCAGCTTACAGAATCTTCATTACTGATGATGATGTGCAAACCACAAATGTCTGAGCTTGACTTTCAGATCCCAAAGTGAGTCTATGGTGGTGGCAGGTGTGACCCTAAGCACCGTTGTATTCAAATCCTATACACTAGTGTAATTTTTATACAACATATGTATAGGATACCTTGTGAGGTATCATTTGAAAACTAATAACTCGCTGATCAATAATATCATGGTAAAATGTATGTAGCTACATTATATGTGAAGTTATGATTTCCCTCAGTATGATGTTACCAGTATATGTTCAAGACCAGACAGCCTTAGAATCATAGAATATAAGGGTTGGAAGAGACCTCAGGAGGTCATCTAGTCCAATCCCCTGCTCAAAGCAGGACCAACACCAACTAAATCATCCCATCCAAGGCTTTGTCAAGCCGGGCCTTAAAAACCTCTAAGGATGGAGATTCCACCGCCTTCCTAGGTAACCCATTCCAGTGCTTCACTACCCTCCTAGTGAAATAGTGTTTCCTAATATTCAACCTAGACCTCCCCACTGCAACTTGAGACCATTGCTTCTTGTACTGTCATCTACCATTACTGAGAACAGCCTAGCTCCATCCTCTTTGGAACCCCCCTTCAGGTAGTTGAAGGCTGCTATCAAATTCCCTCCCCCCCCCCCCGCCACTCTTCTCTTCTGCAGACTAAATAACCCCAATTCCCTCAGCCTCTCCTCGTAAGTCATGTGCCCCAGCCCCCTACTCATTTTCATTGCCCTCCGCTGGACTCTCTCCAATTTGTCCACATCCCTTCTGTAGTGGGGGACCAAAACTGGATGCATTACTCCAGGTGTACTCACCCAATACTCACCAGAGACTAATAGAGGGGAATAATTACTTCCCTCGCTCTGCTGGCAATGCTCCTACTAATACAGCCCAGTATGCCATTGGCCTTATTGGCAATGAGGGCACACTGCTGACTCATATCCAGCTTCTAGTTCACTGTAATCCTCAGGTCCTTTTCTGCAGAACTGCTGCTTAGACAGTCGGTCTCCAGCCTGTAGCGGTGCATGGGATTCTTCCTTCCTAAGTGCAGGACTCTGCACTTGTCCTTATTGAACCTCATCAGATTTCTTTTGGCCCAATCCTCCAATTTGTCTAGGTCACTCTGGACCCTAGCCCTACCCTCCAACGTATCTACCTCTTCCCCTAGCTTAGTGTCATCTGCGAACTTGCTGAGGGTGCAATTAATCCCATTATCCAGATCATTAATAAAAATGTTGAACAAAACAGCCCCCTGGACCGACCCCTGAGGCACTCCGTTTGATACTGGCTGCCAACTAGATATTGAGCCATTGATCATTACCTGTTGAGCCCGACACACTAGCCAGCTTTCTATCCACCATATAGTCCATTCATCCAATCCATACTTTTTTAACTTGCTGGCAAGAATACTGTGGGAGATTGTATCAAAAGCTTTGCTAAAGTCAAGATATATCACACCCACCACTTTCCCCATATCCACAGAGCTAGTTATCTTATCATCAGGGGCGGCTCTATGTTTTTTGCCGCCCCAAGCACGGCAGTCAGGCGGGTTTCAGCAGCATGCCTGTGGGCCGTCTGCGGTCATGCAGATTCGGCGGCGTTTCTGAGGGTGGTCTGCCGGTCCCGCCGCTTCAGCGTACTTGCCGCGGAATTGCCGCCAAAACCGCAGGACTGGTGGACCTCCCGCAGGTACGCCGCCGAAGGCTGCCTGACTGCCGCCCTCACAGTGACCGGCATGCCGCCCCCCATGGCTTGGCGCCCCAGGCACGCGCTTACTGCGCTGGTGCCTGGAGCCGCCCCTGCTCATCATAGAAGTTATTTAACATCTTTATTAATGACCTGGATGTAGGAATAGAGTGTGTACTGATAAAATTTGCAGATGACACAAAGCTAGGCAGGTTGCAAACACCTTGGAGGAAAGAGCTACAATTCTAAGGGATCCTGATAAATTGGAGAACTAGGCTATAAACAACATTTGTCAAAATGAAATTCAACAAAGACAAATATGAGGTGCTACACTTAGGGGAGAGAAACCAAATGCACAAATACAGAATGGGGGATAACTGGCTTGTCAGCAGCACTATTAAGAAGTATCTAGGAGTTGTCGTGGATCACAACCTCAACATGAGTCAGCAATGCGATGCTGTTGCAAAAAAAGCAAATGAAATTGAGTTTGTATTAACAGAAGCATAGCATGCAAGTCATGGGAGGTGATGGTATCACTCTACTCGGTGCTGGTTAAGCCTCAACTGGAGTACTGTGTCCAATTTTGGTCACCACTGTATAGAAAGGATGTAGAGAAACTGGAAAGGATCCAGAGGTGATGAACAAAGATGATCAAAAGGATGGAATGCCAGCCATATGAGCAAAGGCTGAAGGAACTGAGTATGTTTAGTTTCGAAAAGAGGAGATTGAGGGGGGACATGCTAGCAGTCTTCAAATACTTGAAAGGCTGCCATAAAAAGATGAAAACTTGTTCTCTCTTGCCACAGAGGGCAGGAGAAGAGGCAATGGGCTCAAACTACAGCATAACAGATTTATACTAAATCTCTGGAAAAACTTCCTAACTGTAAGAGCAGTAGGATATTACAACACACTGCCTAGGGAAGCTCCTTCACTGGAGATTTTCAAAAAGAGGCTGGATAGCCATCTGTCTTGGATGGTTTAGACACAACAAATCCTGCATCTTGGCAGAGAGTTAGAATAGATGACTCTTGCAGTCCCTTCTGCCCCTACGGTTCTATGATTCTGTGAAGTACATTAAAATAAAATTATTAAGGTTGCAAAGTGAAGTACTCAAAAGTTAGGATATGCCAAATTTAAGCATGCCCATGTAATCATAATTCACCTCTCCCCTTGTGTATATGTACTATAATACAGACTTTAATTACATTATCACATATCTCCACAGGACTCCAGTTTTATTTAGTTAGTGAATATGCAATATTTTTTCCCCTCCTCATTCAGACTGTGGCCCTAGGCCTTATTTATACCACCCAAATCCTGTAATGGACACATAATTAATTTCCTCCAGAATTTTTCGGTGGTGCTCATCACTATAGTATCTTCACAAACATTAATCAACTTATCTTCCCAATATCCCTAAGAAAGCAGATGCTCTTATTGTCCTATTTTACAGCTAAGGAACTGAGGCACGGCGAGAGGCAAAATTTGCAAGAAACCATTAATTTAGAGTGTCCAACTTGAAACACGTAGGCCCTAATTTTCTGGAGTACTTAACATTTTTAAAATACACTATATGTTCAAAGCACAGCTCCAACTGATTTCAGATGCAGCCATGAGTGCTCAGCACTTCTGAAAATCTGGCCCCTGGCATGTCTCATTGGATACCCAGACAATAAGGAACACACAATTCCTACTGAACAAGTGCAAACTGAGATTTTTCTGAGGCTTATAACTTGGGCCAAGCTTTTATGGTGACAGTAATTGATACATCAGTGCGACCATCCTACCAAACTGTAAATCCCTGCTCCAAAGCCTGTGGGCTCAAGAGCTTGGTTTAAAAAAAAAAAAGTCTGAGGCAGATATGAAGCATGGAAAATTTCAGTCAAAATGGTTAGTTTGGCAGATTATGAGGAATTGAAAACAGGGTCTTATAATGGGAAACACTGGGCAACCTTAAATATAGGAGTTGCTACTTGCACTTCCAATAATAATAGCAGTGATCTTTAATACATAAGAGTAATCATTATAAGTAATTCACTCTGGGTGAAATCCACGCTTGTGTCAAACCACTTAAGTCCAATTTAAATCCTAGTATGCCCTTATTTGATGTCTACTAGAGTCTCTCCTCATTCTACTTCCATGTTTTTGGAAGAGTGAATTCATTGCTTTCTTTTCTTTTAGGCAGCACAAATTTCAAAGGCATTGCTGATTTCTCACTCAATTTTGTTTTATTTTCCTTCCTTAAAAAAAAAAAAAAAACAATTCTGCAGACTTCTCTGTATCCAATGGGCCAACGGCCATTTCTAGATTCACTAATTATTGACAACTGAATAGCTGAAAAGCAGCAAGCTGCTGAACCAGCAGAGACGTGTCTGTCAGTTTGAATCTCAGACCAACATCATGCTTTAACTCGTTTCAGTATAATTTTGCAATCTCCATTTGTTATTTCTTCATAGGAAGTTCTCCTGAGCAAGGCTTTTGTTGATGTTATTCTTCAGGAAAGAATGTTTCTACTTGGAATGTCAGTGAATGAGATTTAATGAGGACACTTGTGGCAATAATGATTGAGCATCAAGACTTAGTACAAGCACCACAGCAACTGTAAGCTAGTTATTTTTCATTCTCTTTTAATTTATACATAGATGGCCCTGAAAAGACGAGGCAAACTATTTCAGAGTAAAGAACATCATTGCTCAACTAAGGCTAATACAGTCATTTGAAAGCTGGAGAGTTCTTACAGCACAATGGAATGGAGCCCTGCAGAGGTTTTTTACAGCAAGATGGTACATGTTGCTGTTTAAAGATTTGTGTTCCTTATGGATTTATATAAAGAGCAGCCCATCCCGATTTTATTCTGATCACATTTTATGAGCTTGTGAAGATGAGTTAAACAGTCTGGTTGGGGAGGGGAGGATAGCCATCAAAGTGATTCCATAAGAGGTGGCTAAGACTAGGTTATATAATTTCCAAACAGTGTTACACGTTCATTTTTGTATTTGGCATCACTGCAGACTTTGTGAATGTATTAGTTTTTACTGTGTGCTTAGCTTGTACTATGTCTGCTTGCATAGAATTAACATGGCAGTAAACATACATATATTCTTAATCCAGATAGGCATATGAAAATGTTATCAATTAGTTCTCAATCATTGTTGATTGTTGTCTTTGGTTAAACTTTGGTTTTCATACTGCAGCCAAATGAACATTTTTATTTTGCGCAATATATTTTTTAAAAATACAATCATCCTTAAATCATAAGGGCAAAACTGTCCCTCAGCCTGCACTTTTCTATACATCCCTGACTCTGGATTATGGATCATCATATGCAGAGGTAGGAACTCATACCTGCTACTCTGCCAGTTTGACCATATAAGCAAGGAGTTTGCTCCACCTCCATAATACTCTGACCAGTGGAGCAGAGCCAGCAGTGGTGGAGACAATAGACATATGCCAGGGGTATGGTTTGGTAACTTCGAAAAACATTTCACTTTGACCACGTTTGTACCCTTTTTTTATTCACTTTTTGCCAGTTTCATGCAAGCAGGGATTTTACAAGTCTGATAAGGCCCAAATGTGGGAAAAACCAGCAAATGCAGGACGCCCAAAAATTATTAATGTGGGAAACTGAAAATGTGACAGGGTTTGTTTCTTTAATGTGAACAACTTTTTCTGTAAACTCAACTTCCAAATTCCTTATTTCTAAGGAAAATAATTATCAACAATAAAAATGAGGGGACACCAAATTTGTGTGGAACACTGGTGACACACAGTGATGTCCTTCAGAGGTCTGACTGGCTGATTGTAGATGACAAATTTGGGGCTCATCATACTAGCTAGATGGTAATTTTACCACAAGCACCGTGGATAGGAAAGCCGCGGGTGTGTCTTTTCAAGAGCAGCACAGGAAAGGAACATCAAGGAGCTGTGATTCCTTCCTTGCTCCTCACCTTACTTGCAGAGTAGTACTCTGCGACTGGTTCATATCAGTTTCTAAGGAGAGGACCATGTGTTGCCAAGAGCCAGAGGGCAGTAGGATGATTCATGGAGCATATGTTCACTGGCACCAATAACTGTAATGCAGAATCACTCTGCAGATCTCTAATAACACTCACATATACTTGTGCTATAGATAGTTACAGCTATCACGAAGCTTCCGCTGAGACCAGCACCTAGCACCATTGTTAATCTGACGCCCATCTTCTCTGATTAAACTACATAGAAAGATTTTTTCTAGGATTTGAGAATATTGTTTTTAATATTTATTTTAATATGAAAGAAGGATATGCTCATTCATCACAAAGGATGTTGTTAAACAGCACTTCTTATCAGCCATCCCAATGATAAATGGGGATATCCTTTCTTAGCAGTGTAATAAATATTACAGAAATCAACTTGAATCTCAGAGCAAATTTTTCTTCACATAAACCAGCTTCTAAAGTAGGAGCTTTTCAACTGAGTTGACAAGAACAATTCAACTCACTGGGGTGGGGTCCTATAGATAATCTTACCGAGTGCATTCATGCCCATGCACACACACATAAACACAGAATCATTCATACATATATAATTTTAAATGAATTTTAGTCATTTTTCAGGGATCAGTCTTCTCTTCACAGGACAAGTATTAATCTACATGGTCTCTGTGAAGGATATATCTTTTTATAAAATATCATCTAACTTCTGGGAAGCTGTAGACCATTCAACATTTCTACCTTTCCTTTTTATGCATTTATACTTGAAGAAAAAACATTCATGCCTCTTGCTTATTTTAAAACATAAAAGGACCTTTAGGACCTTTAGGACGGAGACTACTTTTAACCTTAGGCTGGCAGTCAAGAACTGCTCATGGCCTGTGACAACATATTCTCACCAATGTGATGATAAAACACAAAGGGACTCTAAGCTTACCAGGAAAAGCAAGAAATACTTTTAAAAGTAAGTAGATCCTGAATAGGAAGACTTCTGTGCTGCCGTACCTTAGAAGTGCCCTGATTTTAATTTCATTTGCAGAAAGTTGGTTGAGCTAGGCATGAGGTTTATAGTTGGCTACTCTGCTAAGCTGGTGATTTTGTTGCTAGATGACAGAAAAAAAATTTGTCTCACCTGTCGATGACGATTCTTATCTGAAGGGTCTGCAGTGAAGCACTAGTCTTAAATTTGTTTAATTATCTTTCTACTTGTCCCTGGTCTAGTTGTGAGTATTGAAAAGACTCTTCTGCTGCTAGCTGGCTTTCTGTAAGCTGTGACTTGCACTGACATATCAGTTGATCTCTGGGAGTTTTCGAAGGATACTCATTTTTTCTCAATTTATCCTTCCTTTCCTGTGATCTTTGTTTTGCCCATAATTTCCATTATGCCACATTCTCTTTCTGTTTGCCAATTGTGGGTTCATAATTTCTTATACACTGGAATTTTATGGAACTAAAATGAATAGGGGACTTGGGGCTTATCCATAATTCTATGTTGTTCAGAAGTCAGTTCCTTTCTGCTTAATAGTACACAAAGGGTTAACTTTCCTTTTTATGTTTTATTTCCTTGTGCACATGTATGATCTAATATATACTGTAGGACAATAACCTAGTGTTTGTTTTCTCTAGGGAGGTGAATCACAGAGTGAATATTTGTGTGTGTGGCCTCCTGCTTTATTTTAAAATCATCTGCCGTCATCTAATTTTATTCCTTTGGATCTGCATTTAATTATATCTACAATTAATTGTCAGTTTCTGTTATGTTTCACTGATCTCTGTGCATAGGGCTGAATCCTGCACCCACTGAAGCCAATGGCAAAATTCTCATTGGCTTCAGTGGTGCAAGATGAGGAACATATTGCTGGTGTTTGTTATACCTGATGAGATTCAACACTGATGCTGTATCTGTTCATCCAGCCCTTATGGTTTTGAACTTTTCATTTGCAGTTCTATGGCCACATTTCCAAAAGAGCTCAGCTCTCATTTAGACACCAAAATGAAGTGGGCAGATTTATGAATAGTGCTCAGCTTACATTGATTTTCATTAATGGGATCTGCTCGGTGCTGAGGATGTTTCAAAACTTTGCCCACTTCATTTAGGTGCTAAATGGGACCTGAGCTCTTTTGAAAATCTGGCTGTAATTTGAAAATATATGTTTTGCTGCATAACTGCTTTGCCAGTGTAATTCTCTATGATCCTTTGTCATTTCTCTATTTCCTTGGGAGGGCAGCATTCCTTTTCTGCCTGGGTTTTCTGGTGTAAAGTTTTTATTTGGCTATTTTTATTCTCTCTCTCTCTTTCTCTCTCTCTCTCTCGTGCTTTATAATATGAAAAGCCCTACCTGGAGTTCATAAGTTTACTCTAACAACTATCATGCTAATAATCAATTGTGAGGTGTGTTAGAGAGAAAAAAAGGCCCACATGAGTAAATTAATACATATTCCGTTGCACATTTCAGAGAGTTCTATTACTAATGCTGCCACATTGAGCTTAAACTGTTGCTAGCCATTCTGACTCTGCATCATTTTTCTTCATTATTCGCACAATTACTTGGCATCTCTCTCCTATTATTGCAAATTCCCACTGTTATTATCTTCTATTATCCCTATGTATCTAATACCTGATTTCCGGATCCTAACCCGCATTGGCTTCTTTACTTCCCTAAAATCCCACCTGTCCCTTGGGACACTAGCGGCACACTAGTGACTGGGGAAATTAAAGTTACTCTAAATACAATTGCCAGCTCATTGTGAGCTGGACTGGTCCCAATATGAAATTTCAAATAGTCATATCTTTGACCCACTAAAGGTCATTTTCTTTCATAATAAAGCAATGAGACAGATCCTTGATAAAGACAATGTGTAAGATGAATTTCAAGTTTCAGACCTAAGCTATTTTTGATGTAGCCTGATTTAAATGGAATCAGAGGTTGGCGGGGTTTTTTTGTTTTTTTGTTTGTTTGTTTTAATTAAATTTACCTGTGGGGAAATCAAAAATCGTTGCATGGATTTTTGTTCAAACTTTTTGAAATAATTTATCTTTGAATATAGCCTAAGCATGGAAAATTCCAGCCCAAAATTACAATGTTACTGAAAGTTATGGGTGTGGGAAAACAGGGTGTTTATTATATCACCCTGTTAAGCATATGTAACTCCAAGAAGTGGCAAGTTGTTGGAGAATTTATCAAATTAAACATTTATTTTGTTATAATGAAATGAAAACTGATTTAAAGTATTAATGGTTTTTTTTCCATTCCATTGCAGGGGATTGACAGGAATGACTCCCAATAGCATTAGTAGGAATTATGTGCATAAATCTTCTGAATGCTGAATGAGATGTTTCATGACAGCAAAGAAGTGGAATTTCAGTTAGTTTAGGAATATGTGCATGATACCAGTATAAGAATACTGTTAACTGAATGACATAATGTTAGAACTAATGTTAAATATGTGCAGTATTGCTAAGCATAGCTGTCAACTTCTCATGGCCCAAATGTAATGCTAGCTTTTACAATGTGTCAATTTCTCAACAGGAGTAACATATATTTAAAGTTAAAAGAAAGAAACATAGACACGGAAGTGAAATAGGGCCAGTTGCTTTACCCTGAATAAAGCCTTCTCTATGGGTTCTATTTTAAGAATCATGATCATCAAGAATCATCCAATTATTTAAAGTTAAAAAAACCTGTTTTGATAACACAGTTTCTGTTGAAAACAAGTTAATTTTGTTCTAAATGAGAGATATACCTCATAAAATATGAAAGGAAAGCAGACAAGTCACTTAACATTTTAATAATAGATAATAACAACATGAATTGTTGGGGTACTATAAAAGATTGTGTGATACAATAATTACTCTTAAAACGTTAGAATGTGCTAATCAGAGTTACCAAACACTGAGACAACACAGTTATTTCCCTGTGCATAGAATGGGAGATCAATGGTGATATTTCAGACACCAGTTATTGGCAAATGTTGAATTTTAATGGCTACCATTGTAAATCACCAAGAAGAAGACAATTGGTCAACAGCATAGGCAGTGGTCTCAGTACACCAGCAGCTTAATTGTTGTCTAGTTACAGTTGACACTGAATCTATGCTTGTTGATTATACACATCAGATTGTACAGGGCAGTACAGTTAAGATGCAGTAGGCAGATAAACTCTTTATAGAGAAAACTGATTGGAGAATTCGGCAATGCACCACTCAGGTATTTTTGTGTGTGGATCAGTTAAAGAGCATTCAAGACAAAGAAAGCATCAGAATACAAGTCTGTATACTAAATTCCCCATTGTCTTGAACCTCATGCACAAAAGGAGTGCACAGTTGTAAATGACTATACAAAGTGCAATACAGAGGAGATTCAGATCCTATGTATTCTCTCAAGTGGACCATGTAATTCCCATTAGTAGTAACAGGAATTACACCTGTGTGTCATGAGAAGAATTCAGCATTATATTCAGCATATCTTTTTTCTTCCATTCAACTCCATTGCCTTTCAACTTGTACTCTTTTCCAGCATGGGGAGCATCAATGAATTTAGATATAAAGTCCGCAGGAAAATGGAGTTATACAGTGACGTATCCTCACATTTCAGATTGTAAGCTCTCTGAGGCAGAGACAGTCATGTTTATATGGTCCCCAATACAATAGGGGCCTCCGACACAGAGGCCCATTAGTGGTTCACTACTCTCTGTCAGCAACTCTTGTCAGGCCTCATGTATTCACTATACCTAACACACTATTGATATATACCCAAGAGGTGGCATGTAATATATCACTGGAAAACTAGTACCTCACTGATCATTAATATTTTTGAGTGATATATGTATAGATGTGTACAAAGATTTATGGATATGTGCTAGAATTGTGTTCTTAAAATGTGTTTTGCAATCAATGCACAAGTCCAGTCTGCTCTAGATCAGCGGTTCTCAAACTAGGGGCACCGCTTGGGCTAGGGCCGCGGTTCACCATTCCAGGCCAATGGGGGCTGCAGGAAGGGCGGCCCTCGTGGGAGCCGCGATCGGCTGAACCTGCGGATCTGGCAGGTAAACAAACTGGCCCGGCCTGCCAGGGGCTTTCCCTGAACAAGCAGCAGCCCTAGTTTGAGAACCACTGCTCTAGACAAAGGAGTGTGTGTTTGTCTGACCAGCCTGGTCATCAGGCAGAGACAATGAAGGTACATTTACATAAAAGGTGAAGAAAGCTCTCAACCTAGTGAGATGCGGGAGATAGCCTCTTGTAGAGGTCTGAACCTCAGATAAGTAATTGAATCAACAGATGTATACAATATGACTGTATTCTAAAATGCATTAAGTCTTTTATGAAAGCTAATAACACACTGTTGATTAATATAATTGTAAAACTGATACATTAACACTCTCTGAAGAATTATGAATACTCACTGATATTATGTTTTAAAGTCTGCAATTAAATAAAGGGAGAAACAGGTTTTCTCCCAGATAGGAGAGATGGCAGCTATGTACCTGTCTACAATGAAATTAAGTAAGGTATGACCTATTTACATACGAATCGGTAGCAGGATGGGAAGTCCACAAGAAGGGAAGAAGAGCATGAGCTCATCCTGAGCCTGGGTACAAAACAGTATGTTTGGAAAGATATAAAAAGATATAAAAAGAGAGAAGACACCATCTTGGCTTCCATCATGAGACAGACAAAAGGGGCCAGAGCTCTTGCAAGCTGAGAAAGGAACTAGATTAAAGGAAATTAAAGTCTCTGGGAATGGAAGACTGGTAAATAAACTACCTTGAACAAAGACTACAGGTTGTTATGTTAAGTCTTAGCCATTAGAAAATGTATTTTACTTTTGTTTGTAACTCTTTCTAACTTTATTCCTTCTACCTGGTATCACTTAACCTATGTCCTTTTGTTAATAAACTTGTTTTATTTTTACAATAAACCAATTTGGTTCTGTATTTGAAGGGAAGAGAGTTTTACCCCAGTTAAATTAATAAGCTGCAATGTGCTTTTGTCTCTTCAAAGAAGCAAAATTACTTTATTTATTTCTCTGAGTGTTCCAGAAGAGGACTGGACACTTCAGGGCAGATAGATTTGGGAAAAAATTGGGACTGGGGGTGTGTTGGCCTCATTTGGCTAGTGGTAACCAAGGTGGGTGGAGACCAGAGAGTAGCGGTGCTGTAGCAAGCAAGCTTCTACCATCAGAGTTAATGAACCAGGGCTGCTTAACACACAGGTAATTTTTTAAGATAAAGTTTCAGACAGTTGGGATATATTCTGCAATTTGCCATATATGGAGTATAGTATTTCTGAGTCTTAGTCACATTCCTGCTCTATTAAATTTAATGGGGCAAATTTTCTATGGGTATGTATTAGTGCTTCTCCATTGACTTACACAGAGTTGCACTGCTGTACACTAGCACAGCATTTGCCCCTAAAAGTTTTGTAGTTTTCTACAAGACCTTGTGTTTGAATGCTGGGCCAAAGTTTATAGAGGTCAATGAGAAAACTCCTATTGGCATCAAGAAACTTTGAAGCAGGTTCTTAAGGCCTATTAAATTCTGTAGAACTTTTCCAGCCAGAGTCTGATGAGTACTCTCTGATCCCACATTCATGATTGTTGGGATGTCACTTCTTGTGGGGGGAAAGATCTTAGGCTTCTTGGGAATTGACTTAAATGGGAGCACTGTTAGGGTAATACTGAAGTCCTCCTCCTAAAGCCCAACATGGTCATTTGAAAGACTCCTATTGACTTCAGTGGCCTTTGGATCAGGGCCTGAGTGTTCTTATAAATGTCACACCTCATCCTTAAAGCTGCATTTAAAATCAGATTTGAGGGGGGAAACATTTTCTGCTTTCTGTCTGACTCATACAAATAATATATTTGAAATGAACCAAATATTCTTTCCATTATTTTTTTTAATTTGCAAATTTGACTAGTCTTATTCAGAGCCCAACCTGAAACAGCACTCTCTTATAGATATATTATTGGGTTCTGATGTGCTTACTGGCAGATAAAATATGTCCTCAGAAAAAGGCTAGGTTATCTTGATTATGTGATTTCACCTTGGGCCTTATTTTATCTTGGATTGTTTGAGTTTGTAAGAATGAGTTTAAAATGAAGACTTCTGGCTCTTCTCTTTTATCCGTTAAGCATGAATGAAAATGGAAGCTTTGATGAAAACTTTCCAGCATTGCTGCATAAGGGAACTTAACTCTGTCCAGGAAGGTTCATTCTCCACTTTTCCCTTTTGCAGATCAAACAATTCATTTTCTAGACTAGCTCTGACCTGATATCTTCTCAGAGATTGACAAATTCAGTAATGGTGAATTATTTCTGTAATCTGAACCCTTATCCATGTAAAGTGGTACCCAGGTACCATATCTAGTATTGTCCCTTTGATTTGGCATCATTCGAGCAGAATCCCAGCATTTTAAAAAAAATTCCCGTTATATACAGAACCTGCACTTGCATATAGCAGGTAAGAGATGAAGACTGCATACAAGATTGAGATTACTTTCTCAGAATACAGAAATTATTTAGAATCCACTGCTATTAGCCAAAAAAACTTCAATTTTGAATTTACCAGTGACAACTGACCATATGAGAAAAGAGTTGGCTAGCAGTAACTATGCCTGTGTCACTGTCAAACAGGCTGAGGATTGTCTCAGCTTGCACTTAGAATAAGGAAGAGGAAAGATTAATATTTTTTCTATTAATGCCTCAAAAAAGCTCTTTCAAAGGGAATGTCAGTAAAATACCCACTGTATAGCTTTCAGTAAATGCCATTATCCAAAAATTGTCAACGCAGGTTCAGAACTTTAGGAAAGCAATTTCAGCACAGTAACAAAGAACAAGAAAACAATCTCAGGATATGACAGGTAATATTTTTTACTTGACTCACTAAAAGGTATAACCTAAAACTTCAATTGGTTTATTTTAGTCTATGTATTCTGGACCAATACACTTACTATTTGTAAATTCTGATGCGTAAGATGATATACTACATTTCTGACTATACTTAAGAATATATCAACTATGTATGAGCCTTGATTATGGGAAGAAAAATGACTGATGACTTTGTAAGAGATACCTTAGTAGTGCACAGACATATTTGAATGGCTTATACTGATTAGTCTACAAACTCCAAATATTTCCTGATTTAGCTACTAACCATGGCAGCCATATTTGACTAGGTCTTTACACTGGGACCCTAGTTGACAGGGGTCTGTTAACAGGGTGGTGATTCTGCCAGCTAGTTCCCAGATTACCTTAAAAAGATCTCTCTTGTTAGGACACCCCTTGAGAGCTCTATGAAATAGTCCTGCTGATATTCTAGGGGAGGGCTGCACTGAATGTGTATGTGAACACATAGTGGATACCTGTTAAGTTTCAGTGCAAGTCACCTAGAAAAGACAATATATGTTTGAGAAACCACACCATTTGGTTGGGAGCCTAATGTCATTCCAGATATAAAGCAGCCTCATGGCAGGATAGGTGAGAGAGGGTGTCCCCTGGGCGTGGCAGAATGCACAGTATGTAATCATGGCATGTGTATGTAGCTGCCGATTGGTGAAAGACAGCTTGTTTGACATTCAGAGGAATGAAATAGCATCAGAAAGAGATTTCTGGCGCTGTTTTCATCTTTGCCATCTTGCAATGTCATAATGTATTTCTGGCAACCAGAGTTGCCTCGGTTCAGTTGACAGGCCCTCATGAATGTGAATATCTCAGCTTCATATTTATGTTAGTGTTGATGTATGCCTTTCCTTCCTTTCCCTTCCCCTCCCTTGTCTCCTCCCAGGAACTCTGGAATTGCTCAAAAATAACTTTTGTGTATGTGTGTGAGTATGTGCACATGTGTTTGTACAGTGTTACTGTTATATATTCAAAGTATGAGTGTATTTTATCACAAAATTAAAATAAGTTTATGAAATTCATTCCCAACATTGCAAAACTGTAACTCACAATCCCTCAGACAAAAGGAGAATAGTACATAATGTACATTTTTAACTGTCATTCTGCCCCAGAAGTCTTAGTATGCAATTTGTTTAAGTTGAGACTTCTCCAGAAATTGTGTTGGCTCTTATTTCTTTTAGGTCTAGATACTTTTGGAGTGTGTCTGGGTCATCACTTACACATAGCTGACAATTAGAAAATTGGGAAGTTCTCAATACAGAGATGACACTATATCCTTCTGACATTTTTAATATCAGCAGATGATATACATACAAATAAAAAGGCCATTATTTTGATATTTAATTTGTAAGTGACTGGATTTATACTGTCTAAAAGTAATTTTCGTATAATGACAAGTGTCAGAATGTGGTTCTCTCAATTAACTTACGGAACCTTTATGTTTGGCCACCTGGAAGTCGGGATATCCATCCGGATACAAATCTTTGACCAGACTGTCAGCTGGTATAAAATGACAGAGTTCCATCTGGAGCTAGGATGATTTACACCAGCTGAGGATCTGGCCCCTGATCTATACCAGGGACATAGGGATAACAAAAGGGAAAGATTCATATTGAGAGAGAAGATAAACTCACAAATACAAAACTACTGTTCAGCCAATACTGTTCAGCCATTGTGCTGTGTAGAGTACTCATAGGGAAAGAAAGTTGTGTGCCCAGAAGTACAAAACACAACAAAGAGTTCTTATTCTTTCCATATATTGTGGTTAGAGATGTAGACATATGTTAATATAAGGGTAGTCAATAGGCATACCGTGGGCCAAATCTGGACCTCCAGACAATTTGAATGGACTGCGAAATCTTTTTTCATTATTGATATTGTTTTCGTATTATTTTCTCTTGAGTCTGAACCTTGACTATACCTTGATCAAGAAATTTGGACCTTTACAAAAAATAATTGATTACCCCTGTATTAAATAGGAGAGGAATTGCAGCTTTACTCATCTGTTCATGTAGTTTGAACACAGGTGTGCCACTGAGCCTGCCTACCATTAGGCCATTGCTGAAAGGTCTCCTAAAAAATTTGTGAAAGGACACTGCCAGCCTTGTGAACTAAACTCCTCTGTGTACAGAACAAGCATAATATAAGAAGCAGTTGTGAAGTCAGAGGGGATTTGCATGAGTAAGGGATGAGTAATAGCAACTGACAGAACTTAAATTAAAAAAAAAATCTTCATCTAAACAATTACTCCAGAGAAGGAGAGACTGCATATAAAAGAAGATATAAAAGACAAGACTACATACAGATAGAACTACTGGTTCAGAAGATATTAACAAAATAGATGGAAAATAATGGAGAGAATCCTATTGTAAATCAGTCAGGCTGGGGGACAAATGAGTGCCAACAACAGGCCCAGTGTGAGCAACATGTTCTCTGTCGGCTAATGAGGGAACGGGACCCCTTTGAAGGCCTGAACCAGAGCTACTGATATTCCAGGTGCTGCTCCTAATTCCTCTTTCCTGTCTATTCCTCCCTAACCTGCTGGTGGAGCAGTCCTGATTCGTACTGCTTCCACCTAGGTGTTCTCAGGCTGCCACAGAAATAAAGATGAATCTTATGTTATTCAAACAGAAGTATGGGGCAATTTATAAAAAGAGCCATGATGTTTAGCTCTTCTGTGTCAACTCTGAAAGGAGCTGCCTCCATTTTCCAGTACACGAACACCTGACAGTTTGGCTAAATACAAATAAGGGCAGAGATTAAGGACAGCCACCATCTTTGCCTTCTGCTAGAGGAAAATAATGTGGAACCCACTGCTTACTCTTTCTGTTCCTCATTGGAAGGAAAAGGGGAGGGTTTCAATGAGACCATTAATGGAGTAAGGTAATACTCAGTGTAAGGCAGGGCAGTGGAACTAGGCCTGAAATAATTAACATCTGACTTAATGCAAGTTTGCGTTTTGAAAGAGACAAAGGTATTTACATATTTAACAATGTATTTCATGGTAAAAATGTTTTAAAGCCATAGGCATACTTGGTAGGCATGGGCTGATGATGAGAGTTGTCAATAGGAAGGCATAATTCGGTGGCTGTTTCCTCAGTTATGGAATCAGAGGAAACAGACTTTGCCTGTAATTTTGCTCTGCTAAATGTATGAACGTAATAAGGGTAAATTTTTGAAACTGGGGTGCCTAAGTTTAGGCAGCTACATAGATATTTAGGTGTTCAGATAGGAGGCTTAATTTTCAGAGGTGATGAGCACTGATTGATTTCAGGGGAAGGTGAGGGTGTTCATGAGCTTGGAAAATTCAGGACACTTTTATTTAGATATCTAAATATGTATTTGGATGCCTAAGTTTAGGAATCCAAGTTTAGAAACTGTGGCTTGAATAAAAGAAGAATGTAAAAATACAACTTTGAAAAACACAAAGAGTTTCTAAAGATAACACTTATCTTGTGAGTTCTAATATAGTATATATATTGATCCAAGTATTCTGAGATTTAAAAGGTGAAATCTTTGCTCTATTTTGCTTTGTACTTTATGAGGTGTTCCACTTGTCTAAGGCTTCATGAAGTGGATGGAGCATGCCTAGCTATTAAAAAAATAAAATCCCCCTCCCCCCTGAACACTGTATTTTTATGGAATATACAAAGTAAAAATCTTAGTGATAGAATAGCATCTCTTTCTTTCTATTACTCTGTTTACAGAAGACTGCTTTTCTATAATCAAAAGCTTAAAAAGAGATGGCATCTGCGATGAGAGATATCAGAAATGTTACACTTAAGGCTCATTCAAAGGTTGTTAAAGAAAATGAGATTTTCTGTTTTGCTGTCTAAACTCTGTGTTATTCCAAACCAATAATTCAAAATTCTCAGTTTCCCCAAAACAGCATATTCAGAAAGAAAGGATGTTTCTGTCATAAGAATATTATGTAGTTGTAGACTTACATATTTTGCTAGAGCTAAGTTATTAAAGAGCACAATTAGGCACATTTTACTTTAATTCGGATCTACATGCTGTCAAGTTTTCAGTAGTGGGAACGAAATGGAAATAGGCATTAATAAAGTACCTCTGAACCAAAAGCCAAGATCAGAATACCCTCAGACTTTGGATAAGTTTGACACTGCATATAAACTTTGTGTCTCAGACCTAGTATACGGGGTATGTTTTTATAATTCCATAGGTACACATAGTGGGTGAATTCTAGGCTGTATGCAGATACAACCAATAAGAAGTATGAATTGCATGTAACTGTGCTCACTGTTCAAGTAATTTGCCTCAACTTCTTGATTAACAGTTTGTGAAGACGCTGAAGTGTCACAAAGCCTGTACAAAAAATGGAATACTCTCCAAAAAGTGAACATATCACATTCATTTTCATAGCCTTTGCACAATTCATTATGCAGTTCTCACAACCCTCAGAGCAAGGGATGCAAAGAAAGCAGCTTTGGATCTGTTGCAACTCCATTGGAGTAATGGCCTTCTCAACAGGTACTAAGGTGGGAATACAGGAGAGGAGCAAGAATGAGGGATAGGAGGTAGGCTCCACAGTGTAGAGCTACCACCCATTCATTGTCATAATCTTGATTGGCACACATCAGAGGTGCAGATCAGACAATGGGAATGACTTAACACACCATGATGCGGAGTCACTATTTTAACAAACGGCTTCCATATAAACTTCACCTCTTAGCCCAGAATTAGCTTATGGTCCCAGGGGCATGGGCTAGTGAAAGGAAGGATGGTCCAGTGGTTAGACCACTAGATGGGATTTCTCTGCTCTGCTACAGAGCTCCCTGCGGGCAGGTCACTTATCTCTGTCTCAGTTCTCCCTCTGTCAAATGGGGATAATAGCATTTCTCTGCCTCACAGGGCTATTAAGAGAATAAATACGTTAAAGATCGTGAGCTGCTCAGATACTACAGTAATGGGGACCTTTGATAAATAGGAGAGTGATGGACTAGGCAATCTATTAATTTGTTTCCCCATTTAAGCATAAACATTTCTCTCAGAACGAGAGCTAAAGCAGAGAGGACAGCACCTGGGAAACAAATAGAGCTGCACTTTGCTGGAAATATTTATATTCCGTTCCTGAAGATTATACCAATTATGTTGATAGTACAGCTCACTGTTCAGTTTGAAGTGCCCATGTTTGAAGCCCTTGTTTTTCTAGGTGTTTCCTCTTCCAGAATAATTTTAGATGCCTACCATTAGGAGAAATCTGATCCTGAGAATCCCTGCTAGCATACCAGTGCTAAAATGCAATTTCCCACTATCTAGTTATGTGATGTACCAAAATAAAAGCACCCCAAGGACACTGGCTGCAGAAGTAAAACCAATTTTATTCAGTGACAGGGTCCTCATAAGAAAGAGAGGTGTTCCTAAACATAAGAAAGGGCACATTAATAGCTTTCTTAATAGCATGTACAGTATCTGAGCTGCCTTAGCAGTACAACATGTGGCCTCAAGGCCAATGCATGGCCAACACAGCTGTCCATGAGGTCTTTGTGCCATCTTCTTTGTGCTTAGTGCTATGCATGCCATATGACAACTAAGCTGTTGTTGGCCCAGGAACAGTATTGTGCCCCTTTGTCATAAAGTGGTAGGGAAGTAACCATTGCTGCTTCTGCTGCTTCAGTATGGGGGGGCGGGGCGGACTGGGCAGATTCCTCCTCTACCCAACAGACTCCTATTGGATTTGAGGATAGTGACCACACAATGAAAGGGGAATGAATGCCACCTGAAAGGGAGAGCAGCTTGAGGGGATGAAAAGGGAAAACTGCCTTTGGAAGGTGGTACCAAGGTGCACAGCAAACCCTCCTTTATATACATTTACATATTACATTGCATTTATTATACTGCATCACTGGCTTTGGGATTGGCTTGATTGCTTTGTAGGAACCAATCCCTTACAGCATGCTCTGTCCACGCACTGTCCAGGCACTCCTTACTTTTTACCTCCTCTTTATGTTCCTGACTTATCTTATTCATTGTTATCTTGTCCACTGCAAATGGTTCCCTGAGTGTTCCCCTTATCTTAGCTAGTACAAATATTCTGTTTCCAGCCTACTGTTCCACTGACCTCCCTAATTCTGTCTCCCAAGAAATGAGGCCTCCTTCATTGCCAATTACGCATGTCAAGCCAGGCCTACAGTAGGGAGCCCAGTGGACATGGTTAGGAGATGGCAACTCAAATGCTCATGAACTTTTTTGAGTGCTGTTCAGCTAAATTTAGTGCTTGTAAATAAGCAGACATTCAGGAAATATTTCCTTTAAGTAGTCCATCCCTGGTACAGTACCTGGTATCAAGCAGAAAGGTCTATAAATCAGGTAGTTCATCTCATGGATGTGTTTTAAGATGTGGCACAATGGGACCTTTTAAATGTGGATATCTATAAACACAGAATATCTGTTTTAGTCTATCAAGCAAGTAAAGTTTATAGAGCAATTAATTTTCACATCTCAGCTGTCCAAAACACTGATGATGTTAAGTTTATACAGTAGGTCAGGTCCCTATGGTTACCAGATTCATGAAGGGAATAAAATGATGATATAGAGCCTTAGCTCTCCAATAAAAGTCTCCTGGGACAATAATAAGGCCTATACATTTTGCAGAGCCTGGAGAGATAAAGAATTGTCCATGACAGTGTTACTGCTAAAATGCTCATATTTTGTTTCATTTCTTTAGTTGGAGTTTTAAATAATAGACCTATAGGTATTTTTCCAAAATAGTTTATTCCTTCTTTTTGTTCTGGGAAACCAAGATTACCTCTCATCATATATATATATATTTTAATCTAAGTACCAGGAACCAGTAATTACTGAAATTACTGCCAGAGACATTATATCTGCTCCTCCTTCTCTGTGCATTCAAGAAGAACCATAGTTATTAATCCATTTTGTCAGTCTGTTTGGTTTCCTTATGAGCATCATCTAGAGGATGATTATAGTGAATGATAAAACTGATTATATTAGACCTACATGTCCACAATTGGGAGCTCGATGTGAATCGGGATTTAGGCTCTTTTGATTGAAAATATTCTCAAGATACTTAGCATTTTTTACAATTATTAAAACCCTATTTTTGAATCTGTTTTTTAAAGATTTTATGAAAGCATTGCCATAGGTGTCAGTAACCAGAGTTCCGAGGAAATAGATGGAGGTAAAGGGTTCACAGCCTCTTTATAATTACCTATATTTGTTAGTTCCCTTTGAAAGACCTACTGTATGTCACTTGATTCCTCAGGAAGTTTTCAGAGGGCTTTAGTGATAATTCCAAACTGCAAATTTCTTTAAAAGATTCCAATCAAATTAATGTCTGAGGGTGATTTGTCAGATTTTATGGAGAGTAAAGTAGATTATCAAACATACTGAGGAAGAATATGTTTGGCATGTGCACAGTATAAATATGTTTTGGTTGTAGGTTGAGATAAGACAGCCTGAATGCTCAGTTAACAGAGCACCCTCTTTGTTATATGCCCTGGAATGCAACGTGCTTTTTAAATTAACTAAAATAACAAAGACTGCTCCAAAATAAAAATGAGAAAATATAAGTGGATTTGGAACAGTAAGAAGGCAAGCTATACCCAGTCCCCTTCCATGCTTGGGTCAGTCTCCACCCCCAACTCCAGATCCAAAGAGTTTTAACTAATAAGTCTCTTGCAACTCTGCTACATGAAATGTTCCATACCTTAGGCACAGTAACCAACTGGAGTTCTTAAAGTTCCATATACCTCACACTTTCCTAAAAATAAAAAATACGGATCAGATTACCTGATTAAGGGCCTGATCCAACAAAGGACTTAACATAGGATTTTCAAAGGAGCCTAATGGAGTTAGGCCCCTAATTCCCAAGAACAACCTTAAGAACTAATTATCTTTCTATCTGCATTTCTTACCCTAGAATCCAGTCTTAGATCCCATCGCCTCTCTCTCCACACATTTTGCATTGCCTTTATACTTCAGCACAAACATTGAATAATATTGAATAACCTCTCCGTTATTTTACATTTTGTTTATTTCCTGTTTTCCCCCTAGTTACTGTACTCGAGAGACAGACAGAGAAAGAGAATAAGAGGTATCAAAAAATCTTCAGCAAACAAAACAAAAACTTGGCAAGGACAATCAGCAGTGAAATAAGAGTAAAGCTGCTCAGAAAATAGCATAAATTGGTTTACAAATGTTTTCACAAAAATGTGATCCTATTTTTTTTTTAACTTGAAATTTTTCAACAAGCTCTAAATAAATATATATATTTTCTCTCTCTCTCTCTCTATATATATATATATATTTACACATTCTTTTTTGAGTGTTTCTTTACATTTTGGGGTTTTTTTTGCTTTGGGTTTTTTGCTTTGTTCTTTTTCTGATTTAGTTACATGTCCAGCAGTTGACCCTGTTCCTGGGCACAGACTGACTGAAATAGTGGCACTAACTATACAATTTTTCTGGAAGTGATTTCCCAAACTGAAGAGTAGGGCAGAAAGACCTGCCAAATGTAGCTGAGGCCTGGCCTGAGTGATTAAAATATAGAGGGGAGCTTCATTTCTTGAAGACAGAATTATGGAGAAAAACAACTCATTAGGCTAAAAAGACAGGATGTCTGAACCAGCTAAGATAAGAGGGAGAACACCCAGGGAACCATTTACAAACAAGATAACAAGGAACCAGACAAGTTAGGAATGTAGCAATGACGTAAAGAGGAAGTTGAACATGGACAATGCATGGACAAAGCATGTTGCACAGGAATTTGTTCCTGCAAAGTAACCAAGGCGATCCAAAAAGGCGCAATATAATGTATAGTAAATGTAATGAGATGTGTGATATATATAAAGGAGAGAGTTTCTTTGTAACTTTGGATGTGTGGTATACTCTGTACTCACCCACCTACATTTGAGTCTGGTCACCTCAGCGTAGCGTTGCTGTAAGCCAAATAAAGATACTTGAGTGATGAAGTCTAGAGTCGAACTGAGTTCTTGGGAAGCTGAGTGGACGTGGAGGGAATCCCAGCACCATAATGGTTGCCTATCATAATGACAATAGTCTTCTCTTCTCCCAGCCCCTAAGTTCAGTGACACCTGAATGTCAGTATGTTTGCACAACACTATTCTTTTTTTACTAGTGTCTTTCAAAAAATGTGAAAATTGTCTCTTTCAACAGTTCCATCTTCCTGGTTGCCCAGTTTGAGTTGCCAAATCTATTTATCATTATCTATGTAGTTTACCAGTTAATTTATATGCTGCAATTCTAAATGTCAATTGTCATTGAGGGAAGGTTTCTACTCACATCCTTATGAATAAACAGAATTGGGTACTTTATCATCCCTTAATGGGATAAAAGAAAAGCAGTACTAAGGAACGGAGCAGTTATGTGCTCTTGTAGCAAATAAGTGCTCTGCAATGATAAATTCTGTAATAATGCACATCTACTGTAAACACATGTGTTACAGGCCTGAAGTTTATGAATAATGGCTTCATTTTGAAGTAATTAGAATTCAATGCCATTAACAGCAGGATGTCTGGATAATTATATTTTAGAATGAAATGTCTGAGAAAAGGCATTTCTGTTCTTATGACAATTATGTTTATGATTAATGATATAAATGACAATATCCAATATAAATACAGAACGGCAAAAATTAACGGAATCCATCAGGAGCGACAGTATGAAAATTAGGCAGAATCATAGGTAAAGAACAGCTTCCATAATATTGTTTTACTCTATATCAGGATAGTCTGGTCTCTTTTTCCATCTGCCAAAATCTGTCCAAGATGTAAGCCTTTTGGTTAGTATATGTTGATTACATGAGAAATAAAGTTAGATTGCCTAAACCAGTTATCAGTTGTTTCGTGGATTCCTGCCAGAGGACAACCTTGAAGAGGGTAGTGTTGGCACCCTTGCATGCCAACAGAACAACACAGCTGGAGCTGCGACTGTTATTATTACTAAACACTTGTACAGCACTATAAGTTCATGCAGAACTTTAGGTAGGTAAGATACATTCCCTGCCACAAAGATCTTACCACTTGAATAAAAAAAGAGAAAGCACAGGATAGCACTTCAGAAAAGGAATGAAAAGGAACATAATCTATATCAGAAAAAACAAGAAAAAAGAGATGGTGAGATTTCCAAGATCACTGATGAAGTCTGTGACATAGCAGAGACCAGGACGCAGGAATTCCTGTCTTGTCAGCCCACTAGATCGCAAGAACCAAACTCCAACCCGAGCTCGTCCCCCCTTCTTGTGTAACATCATATCCTACAACAAAATACAGGTCCCACCCCATTTACTTCTCTTTCGTTATCTTCAAGGGCTGCTAGCTTTTACTTTGCCCCTGCTCTTCCAAAGACTTTGGAGACAGCTAGGAAGGGGGCCTCTGCTCTTCCCTCGTGTGCGTGCCTACATTTTCATAAGCATGGATATTTGCATAGGAGTGTGTGTGTTGGGCAAGTAGGTGCTAATTTAATCAATATAATTAAAGCAAAACTGACAAAAGCACTTGGGGAATTGTAAAATGGAGGAAACTGACATCCCCATCAATCAGAACATCTTTGAAGTTTTAAAGTATCTGAAGTTATTTTTTCCAACCACACACTACTGCAGACCTTTTCAAAATAAAGGTTCCCAAAAGAATATCTTCACTCAATTGTTTTTCAAAGTGAAGTTTCCTAATAGTATTCATTGTCTTAATTCATAGCAATAGTTTTATTATCCCGCACTTAATTGGTTGATTTGCTCCATTCATGAGTTTATATTAAAATTAGAATGTTGTGAGAAAGAGTAGCTGCCTCTATATCCAGTTTCATCAGATGATTGGAACCTTCACATGCATGGCACAGGATCAGCTCCTTTTGGCACTAATAGGCTGATATCAAAAACCCATTTCAGAATTATTTTTCATTTTCTGAAGTCTGTTTTAGGAGAATATTGTAAACAATTTTGTCTGCCATAGTTCAGAGGTCCTTCTCAGCCTAAAGTGTCAGGAGTACCTCACTGGCCATCTATCAATGAGTTTATCAGTTTGACATTCAAAGGAGAAAGTAAAAATGTGAAACTGACGATATAAGCAATGGGTGTTTGGGGAGCTGAAAACTGGCAGAGGGGGCTTTTACCCCTCCAACCACTATATATATTTTTAGAACGCATGTGAATCTATTACCTAGCATTATACTGGTTTAATATTGGACTATCAGAACCCATAAAAGTCGCAAGTAGTTCCTTCTTCCATTCTAGGATCCTGGGTGCTTCTTACCAAATTTTTCACAGAATTTGTGGACTTCCACTGAACACTTTAAAAATGTTATGCACAATGGATTATGTCCTCTCTACTACTCACACTTGCTGGTGCTACAGTGAACCTATTTTCATTCTCTATAATCTCTGTCAATCTGAGGGTTTCTATAGCACTGAAGTATCTAAGTGCTTCCCAAATACATTATTCCATGAACATTTATTTGCAATTTGGGGTTTTGTTTACACAAATGTTGGGGAATGGCTGTACTTCACATGGATTACCATGCAGACAAGGGTTCTGAAAAACACAGGAATTTGCTATTTGTCCTGAAAGCGTTCTCCTCTTGCTTGTCCAGTTGGGAAGCAGAAACTTGGCGAGCAGTGTTACTCCACTGCGTTTCAATTATACCTATTAGTGATAAAAGAAAGGAAAGTGTCTGTGAAGTGTCCATAGTGGCAAAGGCTGAAGCCTATAAACAAATCATTTATCTAAAGGCTAAAATTTTAAAAAGAAAACATTATTTCCTCTCTTTTAAAAGGAGAAGACAAAAAATACAGAACTCCAGTTAGACACACACCCCTGCCATAAGGTTAATCAGTATAAAAAGGTGATGATGGAGAGGGCAAGCCTCATATCAGGAGATGTAAGAAAATGTCAGAGGTCACTAAACAACAATCTCACTTAACACTCAGATGTCCACAAAAATACTCCAAGGACAATGAGCACTGCCTGGTGGAAGTTCTTAGATGCACTCTTGACATAGTCAAAAGGACTTTCTGTCACTAGATTCTGGGTCCATTTCATAGACACCAAATGATCTTCCCAGTGTACAGTATCCTCTCCAATACAAACAAGTTATTAATATAGTTCAAATTATATAACATTTTAAACATTTGTAGTGATTCTTGAGCGGCTTTTGAATTAGCCACTTTCATAGGTACAGTTTTTGTGCCCACTAAAGTGAGTTTGGACCCTGTTTCCTTAAGAAGTCTCTCCAAAAAGAGATAGGAAAGATGCTACAATATTCAATTAAGATACTGAATCCTTATTTAAATGAGCAATCCAATTCAACTGAAGTGAATAGGACTATGTGTGAGAAAGAGTTGCAGAGTTTATCACCCCCACAGGTAGGTAAATATACAGCAATAGTATAACCTTTTATTCAGAGGTACCCAGATGTTCAGTCATCTCTGATTGTTCTTGCCAAACCATTTTAATAGGTTCCAAGATTTTAAGGCCTTTAGGAACCATTAGACTATCTAGTCTAACCTCATGTATAACACAGGCATTTCTATTTATGCTGTGATATGAAGGTCTTCCCTTTTCCATCCTACCTTTCCTGTAGCTTCCTGGCAGTCCAGGTTTTCTGTTCACTTTGTAAAACCTGCATCATTATGTGTGAGCTTTTGGTTTTATTTTTCTGGTGCTGAACTCAGAGTGATTGACAGGTGTCCTGAAGAGGTATCTCCCAGTACAGAGAAAAGGAGGGGTAAAAAACCAGTGAAAAGACAAGACCAAGCCTGAGCTCTCACCAGATCAACATTGCTAGAGGGCCATTTCATTAACACAGAAATCCTTTTCAATGATTTTTTTAAAGTAAGAACTTTAAAGTAGGCTCTATCTTAATAAATTAATTGCCCCCAAACAAAGTTTGTGTTAACAGGGAGAAAAAGCTTTGAGTCCTGAATCAACAGCATAAAGAGCTGAAAAGAACCTTATAACACTCACAAGAATTTACTTTCCTGGAGCACAGTTTTGACCCTTTGCAATTTTAGATCTGTAGTCTTGATGTCCCATAGAAATTGGGACTCAAATGCTTTGCTATAGTCCTATATGTATATTGAATATTTTAATAAGCACTTTAGAGATATTTGGCCCTCTGAGTACATCAAAGCTAATGTAATTAAATTCAAAATGAATATTTTTAAAAAGATAAAAGCAACAGTGAAAATGACTGAAACTATGGGTTTAACAAAGAGGGTTATTTATTTTAATAAAATGTCTTTATTTTTCATCCCTACTGTCAGAGTTTAGGATTATGCCCTTCTAAATAATTCTGCAAGATTCCTCTCTGACTAAGTGAGGTAAATTGAGCTCCAGCTATCACGTGCAACCTCCCTCCCCCTTTTCCCATGGACAAATAATGAGCAAGAATCAAACTATCAAGGCAAAAATCCCAAGGAGCCCACTTTGATGGAGCTAAAATTGTAATTTTGTAAATACAGTTCTGTTTAGTATTCAGTACAGGCATGAAAGTACATATACTGAATTTAAATAGCCCAATGGTCCAGAAATGCAGTGAGAGAATATATGACTGGGAACTTGTGGCTACTGTCTGTGAAACACTTTCCCAAATAAATGTAAACATTTCAGATGCTGCCCTTTGCAGAAGTTTAACTAGAGGGTTTAAAACATATTTCTAGTGTGTACTCTGATATTTTGAAGAAATGTATTTACTTCAAAATATGGATTTATGAGCTGCTAAGGGTGACATTTACAGCTAAATTCTGCCCTCAGACATAGGTGTGTGGTGTCCCTTAGCGGGCATGACAGCCATGCTCACACAACTTCCATCCTAGTTTTTGATTGTTGTTTGTGTTCCTCATGTGCTTGGATTTGTATGTATACATCAATATAAATATGTGTATGTGTTTTGTATGTATATATATAACAGACAAGGGAGAGAGAGTGCATGATGAGGTAGACAGATTTTGTTGGCATGAGTTTGGATGGCATTCCTCCACTGCATTCCTCCACTGCGCCCCCCCTTCATCATCAAATCAAACACAAGCTTACTTGTCTTCATCTTCAAGGCCCTTCATGGCTACTTATCACATCTCATATACTTTTAAGATGCTGACTCCCACCTCCAATCAGCCAGTGATGCCAGTCTTTATTGCATTCTTATTAAATTATCAAACAAGCATCTTTGTGCTTTCTCCCATGCTGCCCCTCATGCATGGGACAAGCTCCCCATAAACTTTAACAAAGCTACCTCATTGTCCTTCCTCTAAACATAGAAGTATAGGACTGGAAGGGACCTCAGTAGGTCATCTAGTCCAGTCCCCTTCACCTGAGGCAGGACTAAGTAATAACTAGACCATCCCTGACAGGTGTTTGTCTAACCTGTTCCTAAAAACCTCCAATGATGGAGATTCCATAACCTCCCTAGGCAATTTGTTCCAGTGCTTAACCACCCTGACAGTTACAAAGTTTTGCTTATAACTCTCCTTTGCCATGATGCCAACACAGAACCTGACAATGGTAAAGCAGCTGGTGTGATGATACCACAGCTGATTGCTGTTGTCTCATTGTTTCCTTGTACTACCTCATCTGTCTGTATCCATGTATTATCTCCTGTCTTATACTGTATACTCCCATTTGTCTGAAACCCTATTATCCGAACCCCTTCCTTGTCTCCTTGTATCTCATGCTGGGGGACATGGAAGAAATTCAGATAATGCAAAGATTCACATACTAGCGCAGGCATCCTTGGCCAGGATTGTGAGGAAGAGGTGGCCCCAGCTTTGTGGTAGGCCACCCAGCTGCAGAGGGCTCCCTGCAGACCCAACGTGTGGTGGCAGGGTTACCATGTGGCCGGTATTTGACTGGCCTGGCCTTTTTTTTTTAAATGGATTTGCCAGTTGCCAGAAAACTAATTTAATCTGATGGGTTTCTTTTTATGTGGGTCTAAATATTTGCATTATTATCTCAATTCACGGGGACATCTAATTTTAAAAGTTTCCACGTCCAGCTAAAGATGCTGCAGAGCTCCCACTTCTGCAGTTTAGGGGATAACAGATCAAAACACAGCAGCTATCTGCCCACCAACACGCAAGTGCACCGCCTGTGTGTGAGAGAGGGTTTGAGTCACGCGAGAGTGAGATGACATGCGAGGCATATTAAATAGTGGAAGATCAGGGCAATGGTGCAAGTGATCCTACTACACCTCCAGGAAAAAAAAGCTCACATTTGAAACTACACATTCGGTGACAATCGGTTAAACAAAACAGACTATATAAACTGGCTGGCAAAGCAAACATCCGTTTGTTATCAATGATGGTATCAATCTTATGTACATGTGTTATCTCTCTAGATACTATAAGTGGCTGTTGAAGGGGGGTTGTGGAGTTGCTTTGTGGTTGGGGCTGTGGTGGGCTTGTCTTTTCAGGTGGTGGGTCGGGAGTTGCTGTTTTTTTTGGCATTTCAAAGGTAGTAACCCTATGCAATGGGGAGCCTGCGGTCCTGGTGGGATGGCGCACAAGCCCCTGGCCAGGACTCTGCTGTGCCCCCCACCCCCTAGACTGCGGCCTTCCCTACACTTGTGCCTGTAGGGATTGGGTATAACTGGTCCTGTGGCAGCACAGGGAGGCCTCTCTATCCCCGCAGCCATGGGAGTGAGCTGGGCATAGCAGAGCCCCCCATCCGGGACAGTGAGGAGGAGGAGAAGGATGAGCCCTCAGCTGAGGAGGAGGCCACCCCAATGCTGAATGACTCCTGCCCTCTCGATTATCCAAACTCCCAATTATCTGAATAAAATCCATGTCCCCCATGCTATCTGAATATTTGGGAGGTGTCATAAACAGATAGTTAAGGGTTAATGCCTCTTTTACCTGTAAAGGGTTAAGAAGTTCACCTAGCCTAGCTCACACCTGACCAGAGGAACCAATGGGAGGACAAGATGGTTCAAAGGGAAGGAGGGAAGTTCCCTTTGTCTGTTGAGTTTCACTTTGGACCGGAGTGGCAAAGCTCCAGAATTCAGCCTCTTATTAAGTAGTGAGTATTAGTGAAGGAAATAAATAGGTTTATGTTTATTTCTTTGTAACCTGTCTTGTGCAATTAGAGGAATAGTCAAATTGAGTATTTGGGGTTGTTTTTTTTTTTGTGTGTAACTAGGGGCTTGCCCAGGGGAGCATCCTCTGTGTTTGGAATCTGTTGTCTGTGAGAGTAGCTGGTATGCTAATCTCTCCCAGAGGGTTTTCTTTTACCTTTCTTTTCTTTAATTAAAAGCCTTTTTCTTAATAGCTGATTGATTTTTCCTTGTTTTAAAATCCAAGGGGGTTGGATCTGGGTCCACCAGGAGTTGGTGGGAGAAAGGAAGGGGGATGGTTAATTTCTCCTTGTTTTAAGATCCAAGGGGTTGGATCTGTGTTCACCAGGGAATTGGTGAAGAGTCTCTCAAGGCTACCCAGGGAAGGGAATTAGTGCTTGGGAGTGGTGGCAGCCAGACCAGATCTAAGCTGTTAATTGAGCTTAGAGCGTCTCATGCAGGTCCCCCACATCTGTACCCTAAAGTTCAGAGTGGGGAAGGAACCTTGACAGGAGGATACTGTACATAGAATGTAAGCTCTTTTGAGGCATTTTTTTGTTCTGTGTTTATACAGAACCTGGGCCTGGTCCATGACTGGCCAGGGTTCGTAGGGTATGTCTACACAGTGAGTGGCAGCGAGTCTCAGAGCCCAGGCTGACAGATGCTATGGCATGGTATATTACCACAGCCCCAGCTCAAATGTTTACACCGCTATTTGTCACACTGTAGTTTGAGCCAGAGTCTCTTAACCTTGTTGGTGCAGGCCGCTGCTCGCTGTGTAGATGCACCCCTAGAGGCTGTGCCAATAAAATAAATAATAATAATGATGATTCACAACTAATAATTATGGAGCTATACAGGAATTCAGGCTACACGATCATAATGGTCCCATGTGTCCTTATAATCTATGACGCTCTGAAATGGCAAAGTCATGAATGAATTATGCAGCTCATCCCAAATGAGCATCAAAAACCCCCTTCATACCATGCTATTGCAGCATGTATTTGATATATGCTACAGATATTATAGCAAAACTATTTTAGGAATGTGATAGAGTTTTACATGTCTCATAGCTACTATTTTTATATCCTTCTGACTGTATAGTTAAGCTTCTTAGTACCATCTCTAATTGCCCAGGATTTTGAGGGAGAGGAAAACCAATACATATTTAAACCCCCAAGAAGTTCCCAAATACCCTAAATCAGATTTCAATCATATAATATAATATTTTATGCCTGAAATCTCAGTATATACCATGCTAGAAGCAAATTATATTTCCCATTAGGAATCTCCTCTTTTCAAAGCTGTAAGACTCCCATTTGTGTCTCTGCTGAGTCAGCAGTTTTCAGGTCTTAAACCTTTCAGAGGGTTAGGACTAAATCTTGCACCTCAGACCAATGATATGTCGACATATTCCCTCTCAGTTATACTATCATAATTCAGGGTCAAAGCCTGGCTCACATCTAGAAATTACTATTACTAAATAGTTTATATCTTAAAAGTATCATACAAACATAGTATGAGTAGTCTCCTATGGAGTAAATTTGTGCTCCACATTAGTAAAGGTGTAAGAATCTGACTCTAAGTATTTAATTTTCACAAGATTCCTGCACAACTGCCTATCCCAAGAGTAAAACAAATCAAAACAAACAAAACCCCCACAAAAAAACAAAGAAGCCAAAAAACCTGAGCCACCTCAAAAGAATCAATCATGGGATGGTCTTGAAAAATCATGAATTGTTTTTTTTTTAATCCCATTGTTTTTGAACTGTCTTCAGATACTGCACACTGGAAGGTGAATTTCTGAATCCCTAGTTTGTATTTACTTTCCCAGGGCTGCTAACAGGATCCTCTCCTAAAAGCTGAGCTTGACGTAGCTAAATTTCTTTCCCTTCCTCACATCTCCTTTTGCTTCAGTCTTCTGCTCTCATCTCCTTCACCCTCGCTATCCTACACTTCACCTGGGCTTTCATATTCTTCCCCCTTCCTTCCTTCCACAGCCCCTGCCTGCCTCTTACACTCCCCTACACTCCTGCTGGTCACCCCTTTACCAACTGATATCAAACCTACCTTGTTATGCCTCCCCCGCAGCCTACCCACCACACCCTTTTCTCCCCCAAAATCTCAGCCCATTTCCACTTGTTACCCTGCTTTTCCTCCATTCTACCTCCTTCTCCCTACGTTCCCATTTGTATAGTTTCCTTCCCTTTCCCTGAGTTCCCCTGATCTCTCCAGTGTCACTACATTTTCCTGTTGCCTATACCCCATATTATAGGTGGTGAAAAAGAGACACTGAGGTTGTGAATTTCTCAAAGTCACAATATGAGTCATTGGCTGAGCTGATACCGCAGCCTATCATGCTGATTGCTGAACTAATCCATCCTTGTTCCCAATCATTAGCTGTAGAGTAAAGGTAATTATTACAAGTCTCCACACATTGTAGTTAATGAGCTAATGGTCAGGGAAAACAGAGACATAGAGGGGTCTGATCCTGCAGGTGCTCAATGCCCACAACTCGCATCAACTTTAATGGGAGTTGAGGGTCCTCTCTCCATGGCAGCATTTTGAAAGGGCATAATGCAGTGCCATATATTTGCCAACTATTGACACCAACACACATTTCAAAATAAATTATTTCCCAGTTTTGTGAGGTGCTCATTACCATCAATTCTCATGGATGTTTGAAGGGCCTGTATCTACTCAGCCTCTCTCAGGATCAGTCCATAAGTCTGTGCATTTCCTGAAATTCAGGTAATTAAAATACAACAGATGCTTTTCTGGATATTCATGACCGTTCATCTAAATCCAGCTTGATTATTACAAGACAGCCACTTGCTTTGTATTCATGTACAGTAGAAAGTCATCAATTCCTAAAACCTCTCACATGCTCACAGGACATTTGTTGTAAACCAGTTCAGATGAATGGAAAACAAATTGTTTAACTACCTATTACTTGTCAAATCAGGACATTTACACATCTGAAAAAAAGTTGTAATAAAAAGCATGTTTATCAGTGCTTCACTTAGAAACGTTATTAAAATGAGGCATACATGTATATTTATGAAGACAATGAGAAAAACATGATTTTATTTGGGAGGAAAAAAATGTGCCATTTCAAGAGATTCTTTTCCAGAATACCACCATGCAATTGTGTATCTTAGCTGCTCACCTTTTTGTCTCTAAATGAGCACATCTTTCCATTCTTCTCCAGCTACTGAATGGATCCTTCCTTGCCTTTTCATCTTTAATGACACTTTTAAGACACAGAAATTGTCACAGGCAATGCCTTTAATACTGTATTGTTGAAATTACCAAATACTTAACTCTGCCTAAAGGACACTTTGGGATAAATGTATTATGCACCAAAATGTCATTGTGGATATTCATGATCATATTTTTCCTTACCTTCCTGCTCTATGCTATTGTGTTGTGCTGCTAAATAAAAGCTCCATTGTACCCTGAAGATGGCTGCATTTCAGTGATGGATGAACATTCTTTGCTGTATTTACTCAGCCAGTCTTATTACCTGCATGTGAACAAGTGCTTTCCCAGTCTTCTTAACAAACATGCAGTAGCCTTGGATTAGTTTGGGGTGTGAATGCGTTTGTCACTATGAACAGGTTCTTTTACTCAGATGTCTACATCAGACATTTATTGAGTTTGAGACTGGCGAAACACACAGAGACTTTACAAGCTCTAGCTAATACAGACAAGTTTAATTGAAAATATAGGAAAATAAGATAAAGTATCATAAGTGTAGCAAAAATAACAAGGAGTCCGGTGGCACCTTAAAGACTGACAGATTTATTTGGGCATAAGCTTTCTTGGGTAAAAACCCTACTTCTTCAGATGCATGGAGTGAAAATTACCGATACAGGCATAAATATATATTGGCACATGAAGAGAAGGGAGTTACCTTACAAGTGGAGAACCAGTATTGAAGGCCAGTTTAGTCAGGGTGGATGTGGTCCACTCCCAATAATTGATGAGGAGATGTCAATACCAAGAGAGGGAAAATTGCTTTTGTAGTGAGCCAGCCACTCTCAGTCCCTATTCAAGCCCAAATTGATGGTGTTAAGTTTGCAAATGAATTGTAGCTCAGCAGTTTCTCTTTGAAGTCTTTTTTGTTGAAGAATGGCTACTTTTAAATCTGTTATTAAGTGTCCAGGGAGACTGAAGTGTTCTCCTACTGGCTTTTGTATGTTACCATTCCTGATGTCTGATTTGTGTCTATTTATCCTTTTTCTCTACATGTGCCAATATATATTTATGCCTGTATCTGTAATTTTCACTCCATGCATCTGAAGAAGTGGGTTTTTTACCCATGAAAGCTTATGCCCAAATAAATCTGTTAGTCTTTAAGGTGCCACCGGCCTTCTCATTGTTTTTATGGATACAGACTAACATGGCTATCCATCTGACAAGTGTAGCAAAATGGCACCTGGCATTGTGCACACTTTCAGCCTTAGGCTGGTACAAGATAACGCAATCCCCCATTGTTGACATATGTACATAGTTACTACCTTATGGAGGCTATTAGAAACAAAGACAGAAGAAACAGGGAAACACACCACAAGAGGAGATGAAGTTTTGGACCGCCTACTCAATTACATTAGGTGTCCCATTTGTAATTAATGTATCAGGTTTTGTATCATCTTTTTGATACATTTACTTATCTGTGACCATATTCACTTAGGTCTCAGTCCCTTACCCATATATGGTTTCTAAGTATCCATAATTGGGGTTCTGAATCCTGATATAAGCTATTTGAGTCAGTGTTGTGTTAATACATTTCCCAATGTTTGCAATACATGAATGCAGTTAACTTAACACATAATAAAAAATCCCTTAGAAATCTGTTATTTGAAGAATAAATAATTTTGTGGTTATTTTGCTATTAGCCAGGATGGGCAGGGATGCAAAACCATGCTCTGAAGTGTCCCTAGCCTCTGTTTGCCAGAAGCTGGGAATGGGCGACAGGGGATGGATCACTTGATGATTACCTGTTCTGTTCATTCCCTCTGAAGCACCTGGCACTGGCCACTGTTGTAAGACAGGATACTGGGCTAGATGGACCATGGGTCTGACCCAATATGGCTGTTCTTGTGTTAGCTTGTTTTTTTTACAAAGCACTTATTGATAAATCTTATAACCTTAGGTCAAGTTGCTTATGCTAACTCGTATACCTCTTCTGCTAAAACATTCTAACTATTAAACTACTATAGGCTGCACTGGCCCTTAGCTTGCTGCCAAGCTTTTTTTGGGGGGGGGGGGCATTAGAACTCCAATAGCTTCCATTTTATTAGCTTACAGAATTTTAATAAGCCTTAGTATATGATGTATAATTTGATTTTGCACCCTCAGATAAGGTCAGGGGTTACAGCACAGCAACTCTACATATTCCAAATCTCCCCACCTCCAGGGATCTGGTTTTATTAACACAGACATTAACAATAATATAGCATAAGTGCAGCTCAAACCTTTTCCCCAGGCTTGGTTATACACAAGTTTCCCATTTCAGGACAGCTTAACCTACAACATAGGTCCTCTCTTTCTACCTTTATACCTAGGTGGTGCAAAAACTACCTGCAACATGATCAACACCTGTCAACGATGTGGGATATTCTAGCCAAACACCGCTAGCTTGCCACATGAGCATTTCCTTCCTTCCTTCCTTTCTTATCTTTGCATTCAGTGCTAAGTATTTCGTAGTTTGTTGCTTTTGCTCTTTTTGCATAAAATATATATAACAATGCAGACACAGAGAGAGTACATACACATCATCATTACTTAAATTGAACCCATCATATAATTTTGGGAGACATATCTTATTTCACACCTATATATCATAAGGACAGAATGATTCCAGTGATCTACATGTAATTGGGAGAAGTCCTTCCAACTCTGAAGGATAAATTTAATTTCAGCCGTTACAAAGATAGCTATACATTTTCTCATGTTGTTATATTAGTCCAACCAATCTTTTATGTTTATTGATTTGTACGTATATACAGACATATTCAATGTTAATTTTTGTCTTTGTGATTGTTAGGGAATGCAGAAGTCTAATACTTTGCTCCAGAATGTGTGTGTGAAAGGATAGAGGATCAGCTATCTGACATGACCAGCATAAATCTATCAACAACCCAACTTTACTCAATTACAAGTGGTGGTTTCTATTCAAGCTTATGGAGCAAGAAAGAACTAGCTCCTCTAGTTCTAGCTTAGTATATATTTGGAGCTGAAGGTGTAATTCCCAGGTCACGTAGACATACCTGTGCTAACTCAAGAGCACAAGAACTAGGGTGAGTATGTCTATGAGAGCTGGGAATCATATTCAGAGCTCCAAATGTAGACTTAGCTTAGATGTTTTCCCAAATCTTGAATATTTTCTTTCCTCAACCTTCTTCCTTTTTAAGTAGAAGCAATTGCTCCAGTATGATCTTTCCACGTACTCTGGAAGTAGACAAAAGGCTGAATCAGACTAGGTGTCACAATTCTGATCAATATGGATAACACAGGAATTGGTAGTTTAGCCCTAGTCTTGTCCCCAGAATAATCACCATCTCTGTATGACCACCATCATGTCTCATCTTCTCTTGCTCCCTGTTTCTGCTCAACTCTAGTGCTGACTGGATTCTTTTCAAAACAATTATTTTCATTGCAGTATGGGTTTATATAACCTTTACATTTTGAAAACATTTGAAATGAATTTTTTTTTAAAGAGAATCCTGAAATTTTTGGTTTTGAAATTGTGGAGACATGTCATCTTCTCTCGGATTTTTGTCTCATTTTTCCACTAGAAAAGTGGGGAAAGGGGGCAGAAGAGGGGGAAGAAGAAAAGTTTAAAAGTGAAAGAAAGTAATGCTTTTACTTTTAAGAGTTGCTTTTGAGATGATGACACTTAAAAGTGAAAGTAACACCTTCATTTTTAAACTTTCTTTTTAAGTGAGAGAGAACCCCACCCAGCCCCGCCTCCCCAGCACAGTTACTAACACTTCAGGAATATTATACAGAACTTGCCATCCTGGGAAAGGGGTTGGCAAATGCAGTTTTAAGCCTCCTTTATGCTCTTTCCTTGACTATGCTGGAGGCTGGAATGGGACCTGACATAACTTAGGCAGCCCTATTGGCCAGCTTCCCTGGGCTGCCCTGTGGGCTGCTGCACTTTCCAGAATCTTTTCAGTCATGCATGCTGCAGACCCACTCTGGCCACACAGCCCTCCTGTCCCCAGGCTCACCCCTCGACACCCCCACCCCATGCAAAGGAGTGCACGGAGGTGCTCAGGACGCAACCTTCTCATGGCTATCATCTCTGGCTGGATATGATGCTTTTAGAGCCTCTTAATGTCACTCTGGCCTTCTTATCTGGCATGAAGGGGCAGAGTGGGGCTGAGATCTCATCCTTTCATTTTTTTGTCAAGTGGAAAAAAAATTAAAAAGCGAAATGAAGTGGAGCTTCTACTGCCTACCCTACCCCCTATATCCCCAATTGTGGGGAAAGAAAGGAACATTTTAAAAATAAATTGTAAGAGGGATATTTTTTCACAAAAAATGAAACAAACAAAAACTTCAAAATAAAAATTGCCGAGACATTTAATTTACAAATTTTCATCGAAAAACAAAAGATTTCATAATTTTTTTTAACGAAACTAAAACTCCCCCCCCCCACACACACAGTTTTGGGGGGAACAAAAAAGATCAGTATTAACCAACTCTAGTCAATACCTTTTCTTCCTTCCCTCCATTCTCAGAACCCAAGGTGTCTGTTCTACTGCTGAGTTCCAGATAGAGCAGTCCAGGAAATGAAATTCCCATCCCATGAAAAATTCAAAGTTTTAGAAATATTTTGTCCCGACTTGGGGAAAAAGTAAAAAAAGCACAGAGATTTCCAAGGGACTGACAATTCTGACATATTTCATGGCAAAACCAGCAAAACATGCCTGCTCCCAGGAATCCCATGGTTCCTGGGATGCCCAACTCCCCGGCTGCCATAGGAGCCAGCCAGTTGGGTAGTTTGAGGATCTGGCTTGCAGGGGAACCAGCTGCCCAGGGAACCAGGGAACCCAGCTGCTAGCCAGGGAGCTCAAGGATCTGTTCAGCTGTAGAGCCAGGGACCCTGCCAGCTTGCCAGATTTTCCAGACAGGCAGCTGGGGAGCCAGGCTACCCACCTGCCAGCTGGCTGGCAGGAAAACAGGCAGGGAGGCAGGTCAGCCACCTGCTTTCCATCAAAGATTGAGATGGTATCAGTACTGTTACGTTATAAACGTTTTGATCAACTCTATATCCAAGCCTTCAGCCTTTCCTCTTTCCCCACCTGTCCTAATTCCCAAGACATGATGATTCCATCATCTGAATATGTGAAACTCCCATTGACTTTAATGGGAGTTGGCTGAGTGCACTTGAAGAGATCATTAAACCTTGTAATCCCTCACTATTCTCTTATCACATTACTCCCTCTCTCCCTTTCTCACTCTCTCCCCTCACCCACCCCTCCAAAAACATCCTCTCCCAATGTTCCCATGGTAGCTGGTTGGGACTCTCCCCCGGAATTCTTCAGGGAGAGGGTGAACAAGCTCAGTTCACTTATTTTCAATCCACATAAATCATTTTCAGGGGAGTGGGCTGAATGCTTCTACCCAAAACCCCATTAATAATCAGCAGGACACTAAAGAAACCTGCTCCTCCTATAACATTTTGTAGTCCTTCTTCATGATTGTCACCATCATTGGTATATTGATTTCAATGTGAGATTTTTCTCAGTAAAAACTGAAGATAAAATGAATACAGAACTTCAGAGTTTGATCCAAAGTCATTGGCACCATGGAGAAATGAAATGGTCTGATAGCTTGTCTTACACCTTAACAGGAAAAAATTGGCAGACAAGAAACTGTTTAGGAATCATTTTTCCCTTGACACTTTTAAAGCTAACTCTTGAGTTGCTGAATCTTTGTCTGAGTGTGAAACATGGCATTTGTGTTAAAGATAATACAGAAACTTGGAACATTAGTCTCCAGGCTGTAATTAGAAACTAGATGAAGTTTATCATCACAAGAAGGACAGAAACAAAAGACTTCACACAAAACCAGAATATTAATTTTAACCTCAGGAGAACAGCACAAGTTTTGTGTCAATTGTTTTACTACTACATCAAGAGGCAGCAATATACTTTTAGACTATTATTGCTCATTCTTAAGAATTTCTATGGCTGAATAGTTCATAAATATTCTTAGTCTGACAACTGTGCACTTAAATCTCTGTGATATGTCAGAAATACTTACGAATTTCTCCATGTGCAAAAGAAGTACATATTGGTGGAAGACAAAAATAATAAATATGTCAAAAAAAATACACTTGCATTGTTTCATTGAAAGATTGGCGTAAACCTCAGTAGACTCTCTTTTTTCATTACTTTCTGTCTTCATCTCTCTTTCCTCTTTTCTCTTTCCATCACACCCTTGTTTGTTTTTTCACCCATTCCAGGTATGGTACTGATAATTCCACAAGAATTTTCCCCATGCTGCTCTACCATCTGCCAACAACATCAGTTCTGACAGGAATAGCCAATATCTCAAGGGTGTAAAACATTTTAGTCTTAGTTCTGGATCTGTTCCAGTGCATTTCCTCAGCAGAGATGAAAAACTGTGTCAACTGAGCTGTGTTGCATATGTTTTTTATCTGCTCTTGGCTGAGGATTGAGGTAAAAACCGCTAAATTCATTTCACTTACACTCTTATTTAGACAGCCTGTACTGAATCTTATCTAGTATTGCAAGTATAAAATGCAGAGAATAGGAGAGAGACATCAATAGTATTGATGGGCAGTTATGGAATATAGAGATCCAGGGGTGTACAGTAAGAAATGATGGGGTATATAAGTGAATGTGGGTGATGACAGAAGAAAAAATACAATGAAATTAAGAGGAAGTAAATTTAAAGTTAGAAAACCAAGTTTGCCTCCACAGAACACAGCTCCTCTTGCTGTGAGGAATTATCAGTTTATTGCACAAAGCAGGTCTCACACTATGGGCTCTTATTTCATCAACAGCAACAAGCTAAAAGTAGGACCAGACACGCAGTACTTTGCTTTCAAGAATCTGGCCCATTCACACAAGGATTCATGGAAGCTGTGATCAGGGCCGGCTCCAGGGTTTTGGCCGCCCCAAACAGCCAAAACCAAAAAAAAAAAAAGCCGCGATCGCGATCCAAAAAAAGCCGCGATCGCGATCTGTGGCGGCAATTCAGCAGGAGGTCCTTCACTCCCAGGCGGAGTGAGGGACCGTCCGCCGAATTGCCGCCGAATACCTGGAACTGCCGCCCCTGTCCAGAACGGCCGCCCCAAGCACCTGCTTGAGAAGCTGGTGCCTGGAGCCGGCCCTGGCTGTGATGCCAATCAGGTTCAGCATCTATGACGCCGACCCCAGTAAAAGAAAATAGAGAACATAGTAGAGCCCTCCTAACTGAAATTGTCAACTTCTTCTTTGATGAAAATACTCTCTGAATCAGACTAATACAAGCAATGGTGTGATCAGTACTGAAGAACCGCTCACTCATTGTTAGTGACCTTGTAAACTACCCCCCAGTATCTAACCTCCATTTTCTAAGTAATCTGATTACTATCAGGACAAAACAAAACAAAACAAAACAAAATCCAGTGCCCCCGTCAGTTGCCAAAATCCTGGATTCCTCTCAGTCAGGCTTCAAGCCACAGCATAGTACAGAGACAACACTTGTTGCTCTTCCTGGTGACTACTTCCTGTTCATAGACAAGGGAAGTACATCCATACTCATCCTGCTGGCTCTTTCTACAGTATTCAATACCATTGATCACTATATGCTCCTGCCCTGTCTTGTAGAGGTTGTAGGGTGAATGGAAGCACCCTGAAATGGTACAGATCTTTTTTTTTTTCCAGAGTGAGATGGTTATTAGGATGGTTGTTAGGAGCAAGATGGGTGTTAGGAACTAAACTTCCCAAAGCCTCACCTACAGAGTTCTACAAAACTCAGTTCTCTCCCTCATATTATTCAGCATCTATGTGAAACCATTGTGTGAGACAGTACAACACCAGATGAAGGACCTGTAGTACATGGTTAACACCTCAAACTATCTCTCCTTTATGTAAAAGGAGAACAACAGCATCTCCTGGTTTCTTAATGCCAAGCTGAAATCAGCCCTGAGATGCATAGCAGCCAGCTAAAGCTTAACACAAACTACGTTGGATGCCCAAATATTCATGGCAGCAGTAACATCAATTTCCATCTGTGACTGTGCAAAATTGTGACCCTCTGTAGTGGGGTGGCTACCCCGCTCCTGCCCTGAGGGGTTGAAAATAGCCCTGGAGGAGGGCTGCAGCTCTAAAAGCTGGGCTGATTGGGGAAGCAGCCGCAGCTGGGCCACGCCCCATCAGGCCACAGCTGGCCTGTATAAAAAGGCTGGGAGCCAGAGGCCAAACAGTCCCTCTCTGCACTCAGAGAGAGAAGGGCCTGGCTGCAGGGAGTAGAGATGGGGTACCTGAATGGAGCAGGGCTGGGGAAAGGCTGGGGAGCTCCAGCCTGGAAAGCCCCAGGCTGTGGCCTAGGAGAAGGCTAACAGGTACTGGGGGTTGCAGAGGGCAGCCCAGGGCTAGGCCAAGGCAGCAGGTCCAAACCCAACCTTGCTGATGATGAGTGGCCTATACTGCAGTCTGCCCAGGGAGCGGGGGCTAGTTGGTGACTGGCAGTGGCGTTATCCTGAGGTGAGGTAGGGATAGTGGGTGGGGGTTCCCTGGGGAGGGGAAACCCAGTGGAAAGGGGTTATGCCAGAGGGCAGCCCCCTCAGATAAGGGCACTGGGGTCCTGGAAGGGACATGGGGGGGCCAGAAGAGGACAGGTGGACCACTGGCCTGTAGAGGGTGCTCTAGGATTTTGGAAGAGCTAATTCCTGGAGTCACCAGCAGGAGGTGCTGCAGGGGTGAGTCTGCTTCTCTACACCCTCCTTATCATAGAATCATAAAATCATAGAATATTAGGGTTGGAAGAGACCTAGGAGGTTATCTAGTCCAACCCCCTGATCAAAGCAGAACCAACACCAACTAAATCAGATTCAGAGCTGGCTGTAATGACCTATGTATTTGTGATATCCAGGTTGATTATTGCAACTGATATCTAAGAATGATTAATTGAAAAACTTGAGGTGGGACAAAATGCAGCAATCCATCTGCCTAGCAACACAGGTCGCTATGATCACATCACCCTGGTACTCAACTCTTTGCATTAGCTCCTTCTTGGGTCTAGGTCAAGGTCTCTGTAGTGATATTCAAAGCCCTCCGTGGGATTGGCTCTAGGTACATCTGCAGCCATGACTTCCAAGGACAGCTATGAGCGGCCAGAACCATGAAACTACCAACAAATAAACAGAGAACTTTCACAGGAGCTTGGCCTAGGCTCTGGAACTAATTCCTGCAAGAAATAAGAATGACCACTGCACAGGCCTCACCATACGCAAACCTAGAGAAACAATTTGGGGGAGGTAATATATTTTATTGAACCAACCTCTGTTGGTGAGAGAGACAAGCTTTCAAGCTACACAGAGCTCTTCCTGGGACCGACATGTTTACAAGAACACTACATTCAGGATTAACTAGTACTGAATAGTCACATTTCTCAATATAATGGAACCTACTTATATGGATGTGATGGGCTATATACTACCACACAGGGAATGAAAGGGTTAAAATGCCCTGAGATGTCAATTGACCTATCGGGCTCTGCCTGGGGGTGTGTTAGGCATAACTGATGATCTAACCCAGCTAGGGAGGGCTCAGTCTTCAGAAAGGAAGGAGCAAAGGGATGTGGAGGATGGGCCAGGGAGGAGACTCAGGTTAGAGGTAGCTGGGAGTTTTCCTCTTTTGGGCTGAGAGAAGCCCTGGGAGGCTGAGCCCTGAGCTGGAAGCCTGACTGGAGATAGGGGCTGATCAGGGACTGCAGCTTGCCTGAAACCAGGGGCAGAGGGAGACTGTGGCAGCTCCCAGGTAGTGAGAATGAAACCCAGCAACTGGGGCCAGTGCTGGGCCAGTTTGAAGCTGGAGCTAGCCCTGCAAAGAAGGCTACCAGCTGGGATGAAGATTCAGTTGTTCTGCTATTTTCTTTGGACTTTAAGCAAAGGACTTTGTGGCCCTGTGAAGGGATAGACTCTCTACCTGGCTTGGCTAAATAGCCAGGTCATGCCAACAACTGAAATAGACCAAAGAAGACACTGGGAAACTGAGGCATAGTTTTTGAAACACTACATACAGTCACCAGAGGGTGAGGTGGGGATCAACTTTGCCACACATGGGGGGATCTACTGACACACCCTCCAAAAAAGGAGGAATAATGGAAAAGCTGCAGAATGCAGTACGTAATCTGCATGCTGCTGGTGCAGCAGGATGAGACCCAGGCTTTTCTCCTGTAGCTGCTGAAAGGGCAGCAAAAGGAGCAGGAAACCCAGTAGATGTAGAAGGAGGGTTTCCAGCAATGAGTGGAGAAATGTACCTCTGGGACTTGAGCATCTCCTTGGGAAGAAGGCCTCGGCAGGCCAGTCCTGGGATTAGCAAAACTTGGGCCAGAAGATGAGGCTTTTTATATACTTTTGAGTGGGTTGTGAGTGCAGAAGTTTGGGCAGAATCATCATGGGCAGCTGGGGTGGCCCTGTATCTGTAAAGGAAAGCCCAAGCATCATATAGCTCCCTGTCTAATGAGAAAGCAAAATCATATCCGATAGTCAAAGAAGTATTTTAGATCAGTTAGGCTTCAGGTGTCAGCCCCATCGACACTGCTCTAAAATGGAACCATTCCCCTGAGGAGCATTGCCTAGGGTGGTGGCTCAGTGGCTCTGAGACCTGCATTTTGTTGGCTGGGGCCCAAGGAAGGGTCCAACATTTTCAGCTAGTATCCACCATTGCTGCAGGGGAAAGAAGAGAGACCTTGTGATGGGTTCGGTCACAGAGACCCCCTTGGGACTGTCACCTGATGTGCTGGAATTACCTCTGAGCCTGTTTTCCCTGCCAGCTTGGGACTCCAGAACCCTGCCTTGTTGAGCCACACATGCTAGCCTGCTGCAACACACACCCAGGTCTGGTCTACGCCCCCAAAGCTGCAGACTTTAACGAAAAATTGCTCAGCAGGTCACCTATCTCCAACACCCAGACACCCAGTGGGATCCAAACCCCAAATAAATCCATTTTACTCTGCACAAAGCTTATACAGGGTAAACTCATAAATTGTCCACCCTCTATAACACTGATAGAGAGAGATGCACAGCTGTTTGCTCCCCCAGGTATTAATCACTTACTCTGGGTTAATTAATAAACAAAAGTGATTTTATTAAGTATAAAAAGTAGGATTCAAGTGGTTTTAAGTAATATCAGACAGAACAAAGTAAGTCACCAAGCAAAATAAAGCAAAAACATGCAAGTCTAATCCTAATACATTAAGAAACCGATTACAGATAATATCTCACCCTCAGAGATGTTCCAATAAGCTTCTTTCACAGACTAGACTCCTTCCTAGTCTGGGTCCAATTCTTTCCCCGGTAAAGTCCTTGTTAGTTTCAGCAGACATCTTAGGTGGAAACTAGGGGTTTTCTCATGACTGGCCTCCCCCTTTGTTCTGTTCCACACCTTTTATAGCTCTGGCACAAGGCGGGAATCTTTTGTCTCTCTGGGTCCCCACCCCTCCTTCTAAATGGAAAAGCACCAGGTTTAAAATGGATTCAAGTATCAGCTGACATGCTCACATGTCCTGTGAGACCCCAGCCTCCCTTCTTCCTGGGCTGGCTCGTAGGGACACAGAAAGGCTTGCAGGTAAATAAACCATTTACAACCAATTGTCCTAGTCAGTGGGAGCCATCAAGATTCTAAACCACCATTAATGGCCCACACTTTGCATAATTACAATAGGACCTCAGAGTTATACTTCATATTTCTAGCTTCAGATACAAGAATGATACATGCATACAAATAGGATGAACACACTCAGTAGATTATAAGCTTTGTAATGATACCTTACAAGAGACCTTTTGCATAAAGCATACTCCAGTTACATCATATTCACACTCATAAGCATATTTCCATAAAACATATGGAGTGCAATGTCACAGGCCTATTTGGAAGCAGATGACTGAGTGGTGGGCCAGATCAGGAACATCACCCAGAGAAAGGTGGGAAGAACTAAAACCTTGATATCCAGAGGCTAGAGAAGACACGTGAGGAGGAAGAATCCTGGGTAGTCCTACGTTTCGGGGCCCAGATGAGACATCAACCCTCCCCCCCCCAAGTCATTTCACCAGCCCAGTGAGAGCACCCCACAGGAGGTAGAGGGGAAATCTAGTTGTGTGTTTCATGTTTAGCTGACCAATGTGAAGAGAGACTGTCCCCTGATGGAGTGTGTCTACCTTCGATGTTGTTATAGCCAGGTTCGTGGTTTGGGGAGGGGGTCCTCAAACTGGTGTTGAATGTCACCATATGTGGTGTCTGTAAAACTGGGGAAACAGGCAGTGAAGGGCCTGATAATGCAGATTGTGGCTAAACACTTATTAGGGGAAGGAAAGGGACTTCTATCTGGTAAGATAGATTGGCATCGGCCAGTCCACAGATCTTGTGCATGTGGAGGGACTCAAGTATACCCACAGGGCTGTGGTGGAGTTAGAGGTACAAGAAGGCCAGAGTAGCTGAATGAGAGTTAGAGTGCTGAGGAGCCTTTCATGGCCTGTGATCCTGGGCAGAAACTGTCAAGGTTTCTCAGCCATGATGCAGCAGGGAACGTGAGCCAGTAGAGGAGAAATCTACCTAGTTTGTGGAGCTACAGTCAGGAATGCTCAGCATTCTGGGTGCACTGAAGGGGGTTGGAGGGACTTGTTAGATCACATGGAGACTGCTGAGAGAACCAGAGAGGAAATCTGAGATATCTTCACAGCCTGGAGGAACAACTATAGGAAGCCATTGGGGACTTGTACTTGGCACTTGCCTCTGTTGCCACTACCAGTGCAACTGTGGCTACATTGCTATTTATACTGATGCTAGCTTGATGAGAGCTAGTGTGAATATTTGTACACAAGCAGAGGAATCACAGCCCTACCTTAGAGTGCAGATGTAGCCATAGAGAAGTTGTTTTGTGTGACAAAAAATTATTTCACTGGAGGACAAGATGGTTTCACTTTATTACAAATTCTTTTTAGAATAAACCTCAAATATTATCCAGTGCTTCAGAGTTTAGATAAGCACACTTATACTGAATCCAGTCAATTATTGTTCCCACTTAATCACAGTTTTGACAGTATAACAATTCTTTGTCACAAATACTTGAGTATAGTATTTGTAGTACTACAATTCCTCAAAGTCCAGTATTGACTATACCACTCTGCAGCACAGTTCTTGTGAATGTAGGCAGTGTTGATGTTCTTCTTATCACTGCTGTCTAAATGCACAGCTGATAGGAATATGTAGAAGCTGCAGTAATGCAAGTGTAGTAATGTTATTGTTAGGTATATAATCAGAATACATTTTCTTTTAATTTGAAAATAAAAGAAAAAGTTGGAATGTTTCATAGCTCTAAAACAAAGCTCTCCAAAATTCACGATATTGTCATGGACCATAAAGGTGCTTGCTCTCTGTGTACTGTACTATCTGACCTTGCTCATTCAAAGATGCACTTGTTACAGAATGTCAGTCTCTAATGAGGCCTAAAGTAATTGAGCCTGATTGAACTGGCAAGATGCTGCCTAATTAAAATGATAAATGGAATTGACTGATCATCTATGGAGGGCAACTGGCATGGAGGACATTAAACAAGGTCATTCTGTCAAGGAGAACCACTAATGCTATGAGTTTCTATTCTTTGGATGGTGTCCTCCAGATATGGGCTGTCCCTCCTGCTGTGTAATCATGAGCATGGTGTATCACTTAGAAGGCATCCACTACAATATGGCAGAGGCTCACAGCTTTAGGGCTGTTCTGGGCAAAGGTCACTGAGTGTTCATCCAGTCCATCCATGATCTCCTTCCTCCCTTATCCATACTTGAAGATGCAGGTAGAAAATCTATAAGCATTGTGGCTGAGAGGACTGAGGAACTTTTATAGGCTTTTATTATAGATAAGGCAGCACAATATACCTTCCATTGCCACAAGGGAGCAAAATCTGTATTGGCACGTGGTAGGTGACATCAAATTTACCTTTAAACAGGTCAACTGAGCCTTTGGCTTTGGACCTTTTTAAGTCTATGAGTAAAACCTTGATCAGGTTGTGAAATATAACAGCTGCGTGGTATCCGTTAAGTACAGACCCAATTAAGGAAGAGGTGTATATCCACACCACCTTAGGAAGAACTGGGGAAGGGAGGCACAACTTCTTTGTTTCCCAGTGTGCAGGGATATTATTCAAGCTGCAGCATCACTTTGCTACTCCTCACAGTACACCCAACCCATTCTGTGACTGATGTGGAGGAGGAATCACGGCCGTGCCATCTCCCTACTCTAGTTGGGGACATGTATGGCCCCAAGAAGTACATAGAAGGAGCAGTCCCTACAGTTTCCTCAGCACAGGGACTGCTATTATCCATGTGTTTGTGTGGGGCATGCATAGGAGTGGCGAAGGTTCTGAATGCCTTCCTTCCATGCATCTGCATGCAGGCCACAGTATCCATTGAAGCCTTTCTGTTATGCCAGCATCAGGGTTGTGTGCCTGGTCACTCATGCTCTTCTATTCTGCAGCTGTCTGAGACAAGATGTCACATTTAAAAGTCAGCCATGTCACATGGAAAGAATTGCAGCAGCAGGAGCAGTGGCAGTGTGCTCCCATTTTTATTCATGTTCTTTCCAAGGTAAGTCTACAGATCTGGCCTAGAGTCCATATGAATTTCTAGCAATTATTGAAGGAGATTAGGCAGGAGGGCCGGAAGAATTACCTCTCTGGTTACCATAATGCCAAACAGCTTCCATCAAAGAGTTTTGCTTGCTAAGTGAGTCTGAGGAACAGGGCAGGATTAGAAAAATGATGCCAGTGGCTGTAGGGGGCGGCTTAAATGCAGATTATTGAAGTTGTAGTTCAAAAATTCCAAGGTTTAATGAATCTCAATGGGTAGATTTATCTTATAATTGCAGATCATAATTAGAAGAATTGAACTAATTAGAACTGATTTATTATACATATGCATTTAAGCTTAATTGAAAGTAAGATTTTTGTGCATAACTTCAGAATGACTGGGTGTTAATGTGGAAAGTGTTTTTTTTCTTTTTTAGTAGAAGGTGTTGCAAAATCTGCTTATATTTCTCTTCTACGCATTCGACTTTCATACTGTTTTTCTGTTATTAAATATTTAAAATTTTTCTAAACAAAACAGAGATTATTTATTGGTCCTGCAGTCTTTGACTCTAACTAATAACCCCAAAACATGAAATTTGGATATTAATTTTATGTCAGAGGACTCCTCTTATAACAAATACTAATGCAAATAATTAAAACAACAAAAGCCCTACAAACCAAGCAGTCTTTTGAATGGCGATCTTTGTTAGTTGGATAATTGCTGTGTGGATAAAGCTTTAAAATGGGTGTAGATATAAATATGAGTAATATTAGTATGTGGGTTATATTAAGATTTAAATTTCTATTAATATTCATAAGTCTTATGGTTATTATTATTATTTTATTATGGACTTTTAATATACATAGTAATGCTATTAGCTCTCATTACTGGATAGTACATACAATGTTGTTCACCGTTAATGTAGTTAAGAATGGATTTCTCATCTCATAAAGGGTGGATGTCAAGGTGATGAAAAATGTGCCATTGTTAAAATCTCAGCAGCCTACATATAACCATGTGACAGTTTCATGGTTGGAACTGAGCTCTAGTTTCCATATTTAGAAGGGAAGGGAGAGGGAAAGGAGTAGAGTTTAGAACTACTTGCTTTACATAATTCCCTGTATATTGGGAAGCCATATTTCTTCCCTAGAAGCAGCACACAGGGTATCACTGCAGACAATAAAAAAATGGATGGAAGTAAGAAAAAATGAGGTAATGTTCAGGGACTGGATTAGATTCACCCTCATCACTGCACAAAGGTGCAAATTTCATCACTACACCGACAAGGTCCGAAGGGCATCAATAGGGATTCATTCCTGTGAGAAGCCAGGAGATATGGTATTATAACAGGAGCAGCAGCTTTAATCTCCACTAGGGACCAAAAATCCTGCTGCAGGAGGATGCTCGAATCCGCACATCCCCAGCTGGCCTAGATATTAATATTGTGGGTTGTGCTGGCCTCCTATCCACTGGTAGGGGGTCACTGTGGACACCTTATATTGCCACAACTTCCCCCAGTGGACTTTGTCTTCAGGAGTTGTGACCATATTTTATTCCAACTTTCCTAACATAGACTGTATAGTGAATTGGCCTCCTAACTATAGAAAGAATCTTGAAATTAAAATCAGTCTTATATGATTCAATCTTTTTTAAAATATGGAGTCTTTCACCTGTTTGGCACAGCAATTAATATGGTTGTTCTGTAGCCTTTAAGGAATGGGTTGGTTGTTTCAGTTTTAATTTCTAGAGAACATGGGTCCACATCACTAAAAACAACCGCTTTAACTGGCATTCTTGTTTCAGCCATTTCAGTGTAGTAGCCGAATGAACTACCTTCTTGACCAAGAAGTGGTTCCTCATGGAAATAGATGATGTCACTAGATGGGGAAGCTTGCATTACTCATAATACTTTTGTTTTCCATAACATATCTTATCCAAAGATCTCAAAGGACTTTACCACTATTAATTAATTAACCTATCTGATAACATCCCTGTAAAGTAGGCGCTAACCCCCTTTGGCAATGGAAAAACTGAGTCACAGAAAGGTAAGTGAGTTGCCCAAGGAAATAAAGCAAGTCTGTGGGAGGATAATCCAGAGCTCCTGACTGCCAGGCCTACACGTTAACCACTGGATCATACATTCTCCCATGTCCCTGGTATACTTAGCGTAGGGTTAAACAGAGAACTTCAATGTTCAAGTCTATCAAACTGTCATATGTCCCAAATGCTAACTTTGCGGTAAAACCTGTTATCAAAGCCTTTGCTATTTTATTTAACTTGTTGTGGAAAATCTAGCGTTAATTAAGTGTCTGAGAACATTGGTTGTTCCAATGAAAGGATGGATGTTGGTAATTCTTCATGCAAGTTACTGAAGTTTGATTGTGGGGGGCAGGGGGAGGAAGGTTTGGAATGAAGGACAACAGCATGTTTAATGGTTATCATAGAATCATAGAATATCAGGGTTGGAAGGGACCTCAGGAGGTCATCTAGTCCAACCCCCTGCTCAAAGCAGGACCAATTCCCAACTAAATCATCCCAGCCAGGGCTTTGTCAAGCCAGGCCTTAAAAACCTCCAAGGAAGGAGATTCCACCACCTCCCTAGGTAAAGCATTCCAGTGCTTCACCACTCTCCTAGTGAAATAGTGTTTCCTAATATCCAACCTAGACCTCCCCCACTGCAACTTGAGACCATTGCTCCTTGTTCTGTCAACTGCCACCACTGAGAACAGCCGAGCTCCATCCTCTTTGGAACCCCCCTTCAGGTAGTTGAAAGCAGCTATCAAATCCTCCCTCATTCTTCTCTTCTGGAGACTAAACAATCCCAGTTCCCTCAGCCTCTCCTCATAAGTCATGTGCTCCAGACCCCTAATCATTTTTGTTGCCCTCTGCTGGACTCTTTCCAATATTTCCACATCCTTCTTGTTGTGTGGGGCCCAAAACTGGACACAGTACTCCAGATGAGGCCTCACCAGTGTTGCATAAAGGGGAACGATCACATCCCTCGATCTGCTGGCAATGCCCCTATTTATACAGCCCAAAATGCCATTAGCCTTCTTGGCAACAAGAGCACACTGTTGACTCATATCCAGCTTCTCGTCCACTGTGACCCCTAGGTCCTTTTCTGCAGAACTGCTACCTAGCCATTCGGTCCCTAGTCTGTAGCAGTGCATAGGATTCTTCCGTCCTAAGTGCAGGACTCTGCACTTGTCCTTGTTGAACCTCATCAGGTTTCTTTTGGCCCAATCCTCCAATTTGTCTAGGTCCCTCTGTATCTGATCCCTACCCTCCAGCGTATCTACCACGCCTCCCAGTTTAGTGTCACCTGCAAACTTGCTGAAAGTGCAGTCCACACCATCCTCCAGATCATTAATAAAGATATTAAACAAAACCAGCCCCAGGACCGACCCTTGGGGCACTCCGCTTGAAACCGGCTGCCAACTAGACATGGAGCCATTGATCACTACCCGTTGAGCCCGACGATCTAGCCAGCTTTCTGTCCACCTTACAGTCCATTCATCCAGCCCATACTTCTTTAACTTGGCGGCAAGAATACTGTGGGAGACCGTATCAAAAGCTTTGTTAAAGTCAAGGAATAACACATCCACTGCTTTCCCCTCATCCACAGAGCCAGTTATCTCATCATAGAAGGCAATTAGGTTAGTCAGGCACGACTTCCCCTTGGTGAATCCATGCTGACTGTTCCTGATCACTTTCCTCTCCTCTAAGTGTTTCATAATTGATTCCTTGAGGACCTGCTCCATGATTTTTCCAGGGACTGAGGTGAGGCTGACTGGCCTGTAGTTCCCCGGATCCTCCTCCTTCCCTTTTTTAAAGATGGGCACTACATTAGCGTTTTTCCAGTCATCCGGGACCTCCCCCGATCGCCATGAGTTTTCAAAGATGATGGCCAATGGCTCCGCAATCACATCCGCCAACTCCTTTAGCACCCTTGGATGCAGCGCATCTGGCCCCATGGATTTGTGCTCATCCAGTTTTTCTAAATAGTCCCGAACCACTTCTTTCTCCACAGAGGGCTGGTCACCTCCTCCCCATACTGTGCTGCCCAGTCCAGCAGTCTGGGAGCTGACCTTGTTTGTGAAGACAAAGGCAAAAAAAGCATTGAGTACATTAGCTTTTTCCACATCCTCTGTCACTAGGTTGCCTCCCTCATTCAGTAAGGGGCCCACACTTTCCTTGACTTTCTTCTTGTTGCTAACATACCTGAAGAAACCCTTCTTGTTACTCTTAACATCCCTTGCTAGCTGCAACTCCAAGTGCGATTTGGCCTTCCTGATTTCACTCTTGCATGCCTGAGTGATATTTTTATACTCCTCCCTGGTCATTTGTCCAATCTTCCACTTCTTGTAAGCTTCTTTTTTGCGTTTAAGGTCAGCAAGGATTTCACTGTTAAGCCAAGCTGGTCGCCTGCCATATTTACTATTCTTTCTACACGTCGGGATGGTTTGTTCCTGCAACCACAATCTGTTCCCTGAGGGAGTCAAAGTCTGCTTTTCTGAAGTCCAGGGTCCATATTCTGCTGCTCTCCTTTCTTCCTTGTGTCAGGATCCGGAACTCGACCATCTCATGGTCACTGCCTCCCAGGTTCCCATCCACTTTTGCTTCCTCTACTAATTCTTCCCTGTTTGTGAGTAGCAGGTCAAGAAAAGCTCTGCCCCTAGTTGGTTCCTCCAGCACTTGCACCAGGAAATTGTCCCCTACACTTTCCAAAAACTTCCTGGATTGTCTGTGCACCGCTGTATTGCTCTCCCAGCAGATATCAGGGTGATTAAAGTCTCCCATGAGAACCAGGGCCTGTGATCTAGCAACTTCTGTTAGTTGCTGGAAGAACGCCTCGTCCACCTCATCCCCCTGGTCTGGTGGTCTATAGCAGACTCCGACCACGACATCACCCTTGTTGCTCACACTTCTCAACCTTATCCAGAGACTCTCAGGTTTTTCTGCAGTTTCATACCGGAGCTCTGAGCAGTCATACTCCTCTCTTACATACAATGCAACTCCCCCAACTTTTCTGCCCTGCCTGTCCTTCCTGAACAGTTTATATCCATCCATGACAGTACTCCAGTCATGTGAGTTATCCCACCAAGTCTCTGTTATTCCAATCGCATCATAGTTCCCTGACTGTGCCAGGACTTCCAGTTCTCCCTGCTTGTTTCCCAGGCTTCTTGCATTTGTGTATAGGCACTTAAGATAACTCATCGATCGTGCCTCTTTCTCAGTATGAGACAGGAGTCCTCCCCTCTTGCGCTCTCCTGCTCTTGCTTCCTCCCAGGATCCCATTTCCCCACTTACCTCAGGGCTTTGGTCTCCTTCCCCTGGTGAACCTAGTTTAAAGCCCTCCTCACTAGGTTAGCCAGCCTGCTTGCGTTATGGGACCAAAGTTCAAGTTCTCAGTAAGAAGAGTGTTACCAGGACAAAAGACATGGAATAAAGGGAACTTTTCACCCAGAGGGAGAATTTTGTCCTTCAAGTATTCAGCAGAAAGAAGATATGGAATAGCCACTAGCTCAGGGAGGCTTTGACCCTTCAACTGATAGTGTGCCAGTTGTTGCCCCTGTCCAGGGTCCCACTGAAGTTAACAGGACTCCATGCAGTCAAAATGAGATGCCTGTGAATGATCAGTTTCAGGCCTAGGGCCAGAGTAAATATGCTGCTGGAAAGAGACAGAGGGATAGCGTGTGAGTTGAGGGGAAATGTAAAGTTGGGTGCGATGAGCAAATCTGGAAACAAACACAGGACAGAGTAGCATAGAATGCAACAATAGATGTTAATCAACAATAGCCATTGAGATCATGAAGAATGGTGCAATTCGGAAGTTACAGCTGTTGCTTTTAGAAATAACGTACTTCATGTGGAAAAACGGGTGAAGAGGAAAAAATTCTGATTTGTTTAGTAAAATAACTCTTAATTGTTAGTGGTTAGAATGATTAATTGCAAATTTTATGAGTTTCTTTTTATGACTTCAGAAAATATGATGACAGAATGTCACATTCTATCATCTATTATGTATGTCAACTTCATTATAAACTTCCCAACATCCAAGAAAATTCTGCTTGTAATTAAGTTAATAATACAGATATTACATCAGGAAAGGTCACATCAGGCTGGCATTTTAATTTAGCCACCTTTTCTTAATGTGGTGGTAGGAATTATAATAAAAAATCATTAGATCAGATAGAATAACTCATCCAATAAAGCCTGGAGAAATGTCAATATTGACACTTGCAATAATCTTATATGCACATTTAATGTATAACTGATTAATGCTATTATATATATGTGATCATGTCTTCCAAATAAGAAATTTCTATAAGGTTAAATACAATAATCCTTACTAGCTGCAATAATTGCAGGCCCAAATATTTCTGATACATTTTAGATTAATAGATGAGATGACATTTAAGAACAAGATGTGGGTAAAGTTTAAAAGAACATTACGAAAAAGATAGTCCACTACATCTCCCCCGTGTGTCATTATTTAAATAATAAAAACTGTTGTAATGGTAGTCACCTTCACTCCGGGTAGTCCTTTTCTGATAGACAAAAGAACCCAATGTAAAGATCTTATGGCTAATGTAGCAATGGGCCCAATTCTTCACCTCTTTCATTATAAAAATCATTTACAACTGTGCAAAGGTAGGTGTAAATGCTATCTGATGACAGTGGTAGCAATTTATGCTAACTTGCATTCCCTTTGCACAGCTATAAATGACAACACAAGGTACAAGGCAGTAACTGTCCCTATTAAGATAAAAAAGCCACCTTTTATAAGCCTGAAAGGCTTTTCTTTAGGTACGTGCCTATTGAACAGTAAAGGCCCGTTCCTAAAGTCCTGAATTTTGTTTTTGTAAGGAGTGCCAGGTCAGGCCCTTAATCATCTACATTCTTATGAGATGTCTACAGAAGGACTATGTGGAGGTGATAACACCATGGTTCCTGAAGCCGGTAGTAACACTTTTCTCCCTAGCCTCATCTCTTATGAACACAATCTAAAAGGAGCTTTCTTAATATTAGTAGTCATTATTTGTGAAATCATAAATACTGATGGAAGGCAGTCCATAGAGAAGCCACATTCTGAGTATGGGTGGGTGAAGAAGGCTGAAATAAAACAAAGAACAGCTTTCATATCAACCTGTACTCCATTCTATCCTGCTGTCCATCAATCCATCACATTTACAATGTGCCTGTCACTGTAATACCTAGACTGATAAGGAGAGAAGTGTAAGGTATTAGGAGTCAGGACTCCTGGGTTCTATTCTTCACTCTGTCACTGACAGCCTTGGTAAGGCAATTTATCTCTGTGCTTCGGTGTACCTGTTTGTTAGTAGGGATAATACAATGCTTGCCCACTTGACAGTGGTGTTATGAGTCCTAATATTTGTAAACTGCTTCACGTTCATGAAAGATGTACAAAGTATTATTATATGACTTTTGCTTTAAAATCTCTCCCCTAGCTCCAATTTACCATCTTCTCAGTTACTGTTGATTCCTGCTGTTCCCTCTCTTCTCCCCAGCCAACTACCCTGCCTATATTTATAGGCTGAACCCTTGCTCCAAGATAAGTTATCCTTATCAATTTGATCCTTTTCTATCCTCCTAGCCTTGCTGACCTTCTCATTTTATCCTTATATCATCCAAGTCTACACCCACTTCTAATGAAAATTTCACTTACTGGGCTGTTGCCTTGAGTCAGTGTTATGACCTCAGACTTACTGAATCTTCTCTTGTGACATGAAACCCCGGAACTGTGTAAGATATATTACTAGGCACTAGGCTAAGCTGATGAGTCATATATCACTCTAAGTTTCTTTAGCCCTATTTTATGTTTGCCACATCACTTCATTCTATGGGCACAAAAATGTTGTTAGTGCTTTGGCACACTATTATAAATGAAGTGAAAGCTGAAGTTGTTAAATAAAAGTTGGAACCTGTCTACTAAATGAAAGGCTCCCAGTGAATGTTGGTGTCTTTCTCTGGTGGCTCTCTTATGCCTCCAATTAATAAAAGGCATCTATAGATAAACACGGTGAAAGTTACCACACCAGATCCATAGGCACAGCTGAGCTATGCTTTGTGGAGGGGTAGTGATATGCTGCCTTTATGCCCCCTTGTTCCTGGGGCAGCTGGGAGCTGATTTGGTCCTCAGTGAAAACTAGAACCTATGTTGGCTGCAACGGTCTCCTGGGGCTGCTTTGATCTCTCAAAACCACTGGAGCATTGTGCATAAGGCCAGGCTCTCTTCCACCTCTGTCTTCTCAGAACAACCCTGCACTGCGGATGAAAGCAGAAGAGCAAGAGCAACTGGTGAATAACTAACTTTACTGGCTTTATGTCATTAGGGATTCCCCTATGCTCGGGGAATCTCCAATTAGCTGTTTAAACCAGATTTCCACCACAACATCCCAAGGAAGACAGAAATGGGCTACAGATCGAGCTCAGTGTTTCAAAAGTTACATCTCAAGCCTCCAAGAGATTAAGCTACTGCATGTTGTCCCCATCCTGGCCCACTACAGCAGGGTGGATAGCTGCTTCCCCACATTGTTTTTGCTTCCAGAATGGAAGATCAGTCAGGCCCATGACCATGGGGGGGAGAGAGGGGAGTGTCCTCAAAATGCAGGCTCCAAAGCAATCCTTTGTGCTTGTGGGTAAGACTAGATTTGCAGTAAATAGTCTCAGAATTGTAAAGACATAAGTCTTCAGAAGACCTAGATTAGCACCTGAAAGCGTGGCTCTTGCCTTTCACTTCTGAAGAAGAACTTTTCTAACTCATTTGCTTCTACAGTTCTCATAATTTATGGCATTTTTTGATAGCTGTGAGAGAAATACAGGTTATTATCCCTTTACATGAGGGATATAAGATGCTTTACTCCCAAGTATTGCTGACTCCTCAGCAGAGACCACTTTGGATACACTGCTTGATGGGTTTAAAGCAGAATTCAACAGTATACTAGATAAAAGGGAGCTGGGAAGGGGAAAGGAAGGGAAATTGATGTTCTCACCAAATGAACAGATGATTCTGGCAAGATTTCCAGGAGAAATATGACTGTAGCTAAAATGCAATCACACTGAAATGGATTTGTGGTGACTGACCTCACAGAAGACCAATCTACTATACACTAAATGAGAATTACTTTAAAAAAGAGGTGGACTTACCATAAAGCAAGTTGTCAGTCTGACCAAGTACAAGTGTTTTACCCACTCCCCATTCCAACAGTGTGTATTTGTGTTGACATTTTTCTCTGTTATCTGCTTGAAACAGTGCCGTGAAGTTAAGGAAGCACTTGCATTTCATTAGAAGCTCTCAGTTTCTTAGCTGTCTAACACAATTTGCTACAGTACTTAACTCTGAGATAGGAACTGATGTCAATGTCATCATTACTGAATAAAGAGGAAAAAGGAGGGGCAAATAGTTTAACTATCTGATTTGCTGGGATGCTAATGAGTGGTATAGAGGGGGAAAGGAAAGGTGGGGTTTTTTAAGCGAAAGAAAGCATTTCTTATCCATATAGGCCCAAATCCAGCAAAACATTTAAACATGTGAGTAGTCCCATTGCCATGCATGTGCTTAAGTGATTTGCTGGAGTGGGGCTATATTATCTTACAAACAAATTTAGGCCTAAATTCATCCCTGGCATAGCTCCAGCAAAGTCAATAGAATTACATCAGGGGTTAATCTGGCTTCTTGTGCAAAATCCTGATTTCGGCTGTGATGGGGCGGGCTCCCCATAGTGGCCTTGAGAGAGGCAGGCCCAATCAACCAATTCATCAGCAAACAGGGGAGAGATTTAGGCTACGAGGTCACTAATTGCAAATAAGTTCACCTCTGGGGGAACAGGTGGGGCTTACATAAAGCTAAGAGACTAGCAATGGAGAGGTTGCAGGGTAGTGGTCAATATCTCTGAGGGAAGGAGAGAGAGGAATGCCTGGGGTCTAGTAGATCCTAGGAGAGTCAGATCTGACTAGGAGGAGTGGAAGCAAGGTAGGACATAGTGTGACATTGTGCAGTCTATATGGTTTTATGAAAAGATAAGTGAATATAATGTAACTGGAATATGCTTCATGCAAAAGGTCTCTTGTAAGGTATCATTACAAAGCTTATAATCTACTGAGTGTGATCATCCTATTTGTATAAATGTACCACTCTTGTATCTAAAACTAGAAATATAAAATATAACTTGGAGGGCCTATTGTAATTATGCAAAGTGTGGGCCATTAATGGTGGTTTGGAATCTTGATGACTCCCATTAACCAGGACCATTGTCTGCAGATGGCTGTGTTTTGCCTGTGAGTCTTCCTATATATGTGTGTGCTGGCAAGTGGGCAATGAAGTCTTGCGGTGACATGTGATCATGTCACCTGAACTGGAATCCATCTTTAACCTGTGCTTTTCCAGTGAGGGGGGAGTGGAAACCCAGAGGGACAAAGGGTTCCCGCCTTATGCAAAAGATATATAAAGGGGTGGAACAGAACAGAGAGGAGGAGAGGAGCCATCATGAAGAATCCCCTAGCTATCACTTGAGTGGGAACAAGAGCTGTACCGGGGAAAGAATTGTGCCCAGGTCTGGAAGGTGTCCAATCTGAGAAATTTACTGAAGCATCTCTGAGGGTGAGATTATCTGTATTCAGTTTGATTAGACATAGATTTGCGCATTTATTTTATTTTGCTTGGTGACTTACTTTCTTCTGTCTGTTACTACTTGGAACCACTTAAATCCCACTTTCTGTATTTAATAAAATCACTTTTTACTTATTAACACAGAGTATGTATTAATACCTGGGGGAGCAAACAACTGTGCATATCTCTCTATCAGTGTTATAGAGGGCGATCAATATATGAGTTTACCCTGTGTAAGCTTTATACAGGGTAAAACGGATTTATTTGGGTTTAGACCCCATTGGGAGTTGGGCATCTGAGTGCTAAAGACAAGCACACTTCTGTGAGCTGTTTTCAGGTAAACTTGCAGCTTTGGGGCAAGTAATTCAGACCTTGGGTCTGTGTTGGAGCAGACGGGAGTGTCTGGCTCAGCAAGACAGGGTGCTGGAGTCCTGAGCTGGCAGGGAAAACAGGAATAGAAGTAGTCTTGGTACATTAGGTGGCAGCTCCCAAGGGGGTTTCTGTGATCCAACCCGTCACACATAGTCCAGAGGTGAGAGCAGTAATATTAGATAAGCTGCAGACCTTGACTTCTTGGTAAAGGACCTTGGACTGGAACTCAGAGTAGAGCGTGGATTTGGGTTTCCCTACCAACCACTGCAGAGTGGTACTGCTTGGGGCAGTGAATTAGATGACTGCCTGTGTCACTGCAGGAATGACAGGGTCAGGCTGTTGGGCAGCAGGACTGCTGATGCTGCTTGAGCAGAAAGACTTTGAAGGACTCCACCCTGGAAGGGGAAACCACTTAGTTAACTGGCCGGAGGACCAAGTTGTGAAGAGGAAGCTTCAGCTCCTGGAGCGAGAGAGGAGCTGCAGAGTGAGCAAGAGACAGAGAGTGATGGATGGGGTGTGAGCCTGGCAGAGCTAATCCCCAGAACAGCCAGGAGGAGGCACTGTTGAGTGGTGAGTAGATTGCCCTGTCACAGGGGCCAATTCAGGAGTGATGTAAATAGTAATATGAATCACATATGTGGTGTAAATGGGTCAGAAAACAATGTAATGGGGAAAGGAATAACATGCGCCAATACAGCAATCAGGGAGTGTGCAAAGTGAGTATAATTGACATGCTGAGAGAGCATAATGAGGGTATTTAATCAAGAAAACTTACCAGGAGAGTGCAATATAAACAGTTTAAGGTTTACTTTGTTTTACATGATCTTGTTAGTGGCTTTTCCTGTTAAACTCACAGCAAGTTACACTCACTGTGGCCTGAATCTCAGTTACACTAAGATCCTGTTATGCTGTTCTGGCACAGTAAAGAGACCTTATAGGGAATGGAAATGGCTGCCTGAGAAAGGCCCTTTGCAAGGAGCTGTGACTGATGCAGAAATGATTTAAGGAGTCTACAGCAGCCCGGCTCCTAGCTCATGTCATGAGGGGCGGGGGTATGCTGAGTAGAAAGAATGGCCCATAAGGGGTCCCTAGAAGTGGAGGTTGCTCTAACTTGCCCTGGGAGCCAGACACAGCCCTAGAATACAAGGAGCACTGGGTGACCAAAAGCCACCTTTTGTTCTTCTGTCCCTATGCCAGGCACAGGAATGGGACAACTGAAAACCGACCCCCTGTGAGTCAAATTGGTGCAGGTTACATGGTATACTCATTTTCTATCCCAGTGTTCAATCCTGCCATCATTTACATGGGTTCACTTCATCCACAGAGGCCAATGGGAATTGCATACCCCATAAGCATCGGCAGAAGTAGTAACTTACACCACCCTTTGCATCATTGCAGAATCTGATTCATAGACAAGAAAAGGAACTCAGTCATTCAGGTGTGTATGTCGCAGAGGGGAGGGTTACATTTTCTACACAATAGGGTGCCAAACAGGGCTGGCATAATTATTAACAGCAACAAACAACGGTTTTCCTTTTCACAAAAAAAAAAAAATTATATGTCACTCGAGTAATGTGCAAACACTGTAAATCATATCAAGGCTCCCCTCACCCCTTTTGCTTTTGAAATTTCTTTGGTATATCTGAAGAGGCAGAGACAGGGGCCCCAAAAGCTTCAATAAAATGTTGTGTGACAGAACAGACAGCTGGTGAAAAGAGGAGACTCATCTTACGGCAAAGTGACATTGAGAGCTTTCAGAGCTGCTTGCTGTGTTCACGCTAGAGAAAACCTTGATGTGTGCAATAATCTACAGCCACAGCCTTGAAGATTTTTCTCTCTCTCTCTCTTTCTCTTTTCCCGTCCTCAGTTCTCAATATACCTGTAAAGAATCAAGATGAGCTGAAGAGCACTCAGACAATTTTTATGTGATTATGTGGGCGACTATAAGGGAGAGATGTTTGGCATTATTATGACCTTTTCCTTTCTTTTATTTTTGTAAGTTGTTCTACACCTGTGCTGAGCTCCTAGCACCACTGAGCATCAGCAGTAGCCCAGCCTTCATGCATAATTCATGCAATCAAAACTTTGCAACTGTGCAAAATTGTGTACCCCACATCCTGTGCCTCCCAATTGGCTTTCCATAGACTGTCAGACATTACAGCAGTGTGGCTCGCTCAGTGGCCATAAACTGAAGCACTAATGAAGCTGCCTGAACTGCACAGTGGAGAGTCGGTTAGTAAGTCTCTCTCTTTAATTTTGATCAGCTGACAGGAGAAAAGCTTTAAAACAAAAACCAACAGCAAGAACAAAAAAAATCATTGTGGAAGAATTGAGTAGGAAATGGACACAGATTTTAATAAAGGTTTTTACTTCTGGTGGGCAAAAATATCCCTTTGAAAACACCAAAGTGTTTCAAAATCTACCATCTAATTTAGTAAGTAGGCAGTTAGATATGAATTGCTGAAATAAATGCCTTGGAGGCATCGTGACCTTGGAAGTGTGTTATCTTAAATTTATATATGCCTTAGAGTGTGTGTCAGCCAAAAAAAAAAAAAAAAAAAGATCAAGCCCCCACTCTGCTTATGTTCTTTTCCCTTCTTCCCCCCCTCCTTTCCAATATGTATGGATAGGCACTGAGCGTATTGCCTCTAGAGAGAACAGCAGAACAATAGGTTTGAGAAATCTCTTTTGTCATTTGCTAAACATAGGGAGTGAAATCCTGTCTCATTGACTTCAATGAGGTCAGGATTTTACCCATGAGCCATATCCTCAGTTGAAAATGACACCGCTCCACTGATGTCAATGAAGGGAAAACATTCTTCCTAGCTTCTGGCACTCAGTGGTTGATTTATGCCCAGAATATGAATGTTTCTATTCTAATTTTAACATACTCTATTATATGTCTGTAGATATATGTATATATGATCCATATCCATTTCTAATTCACTGTTTGAATCTTACTAAACTCCTGATGTCAACGATATCTAGAAGCAATAAGTGCCACAGGTTAATTATGCTTGTGTAAAAATGTTTTTCTTTTTCAAAGTTTTTAATCCATTGGCTTTCAGTTTTATTGTATGCCCCTGGATCTAGTTTACGAATTTGCCTTCCTGTACCATTCCATTTTTATCCATCAATATTATGGCTCTTATTCATCTTTTCATCTTAGTCTCAAGCTTTTCAATCTTCCCACGTACCCAATTGTCTTCATAAATCTAATCACGTTTGTCAGACATTTCTGAAAGTCAAAACCAGCACCTTGAACTTCACTGGTAAGTCATCAGGAGACAGAGTTGCTCTTGGAGTATTGGGGTCATATGTACCCTGCAAGGTGCACCTCTCAATGGATAGGTAGGCACATTCTGCCCTAGCTTAAACTTCTTACTGATGCAACTGTATGTGGAGCACATTAGAACACTAGTGTGGCGGTGACATAGGCATGGATGATGGTAGAAAAGTGTGTATCAGAAAGGAAAAGTCACACACTTATAGACAGAAGTAGATGATGAAACACCTTTTTGTCCACAGCTACTGTTTGATAGTGAAACTCCAACACCGCAAACCTTTGTCACAAATGGGAGCTGCATTTCTTCAACCAAGTCTCACATATCGCTCATGCCAGCACAACTCCCCCAAACCATTTTGCCCTTGCATGAATTAAGCCACAGCCTGCTGGTCCTCAAGTCCCAGATTTCATAAATATATTAGGTTATTCATTCCTCTGCTTCAATTGGGCCTGATGTGATGGGGTTATTCAGTGAATACCATCTGCATAGTGAATACGCTGAAGACCATGTTACCTTACCAACGCTCCTAACAACTTCATATATACAAATCATATATGTGACAAAATCAGCCCCTGCAGTATTCAGATGTGAGAACAATCAGGGCAGATGGGCATTTTGGAACCTCCCAAATGGATATCAACAGGACTGGTCAAAAACAACTCTATCCACCCCTATTAACAACTGCAGATACCCCAACCAAACATGGTCAGTTCTATAAAAGTTAGCTCATAAAGCAATTTGTAAATATCATCCACTGACTAGCACAACCAATACACTTTCCACTTCAAATCCTGTTCCAAAACCTGACTAATCAGAATCTAGGAAATCTGAAAATTCTAAAAATTGCCAGAGTTGACTTTTGACACTGGTGATGGTATAGACTCAATAGACTTCCCTCAGTAACTGGAAAGATAATCAGCATCAAGCAATGGTTTCTTAAACAGCGACCTCACAGTAGTTCCTTTATATGTTGACAATCTGCACCAATCTGACAATCTGAATTTATGTTTTGTGTTGCTATGTATTTTTCGAATTGAGGTGTTTCCCTCTCAGCAGTTTGGTTACTGGCTACATTGCCAAACAAAAGTATTTATTTTAAATAGTAGAAACTTCTACTCCTGCTTTGACTCTTTACTCTCATCCATGCTATGGAGACTTTGTCTCCAGCTTCAGTCTTCTTAATTAAGAGTGTGCATTTAAAGTACCATGGCCACTGGTGCAGGGCTACTGACAGACAGTGACAAGCCAAAGTAGCCTATTAAAAAAGTTGTTGAAGATTCTTTAATGACCTGCACCTCTGGAGTTATTCTGAATTATAAAAATGCCCAAACTGATAAAACAGTGCTACCACATACCATCACCAGTGTCAAAAGATACCTCTCCCTGCCTCCTCCTCCATAGAATTAACCGAAAAAACAAAAACCAGCTGCTGAAAACCTTGTATCATATATAATTTCTAGAGGAAGTGGCCCCAGTTCTCCAGTAGGTCCAAGAGGCAGCTGCTGGGAATGAGCTATGACTCCTTGATACTTGGCCACCTGATCCAGATGGAAGTTAGAGTAGGCTCCTACTGTTCCAACTTCCACCATTGGTGTAAGCTTCCATAATGGAGCTTATGCCACTAGAGGATCAGGCACAGTCATGCTCCGCTCAACCATGCTCCCCTGTCCCCCAGCCTTCCACCTCCTCGTTCTTACACTGGAGGTGGGGGAGAAGCTGGGATAGGAAGCAGCCAATCTGCCGTTGCCATCTGTGCCATCATGCTAGTGGAGGGTCCTCCTAAACAGGGTGATTGGGGGTGGGGATCTCTGGTAGTTTTTAACAGGTCTTGCAAAGTGCCTTAGAGGACCAGAGAATCTGGCCCAATGTTCTTAGAATTAGTTTATACTGCCATATTATCCTTGAAATACTTCCCACAGTGAAGCTAGGAAATGTGATAGTGACTGGAAAAAGAAAACAATATGTTGCTGATTCTTCCAAAGTGGTCCTCCAATATTACTACGAATTTTGTAAAGACCCGAATGGTAAAAAGTGGGTGTCTAACTTTAGCCATCCAAAGCTGGAAAGCGCTGGCCTTTTTTTCTCTTCTCCAAACTTTGAACTTGCTCCATTACACTTCATCAGTGCAAAAGAATCTTTAAAATATCAAACAGGGGAAATAGGTTGTCAAGAAGACTGGTGTGTCTATTTCTGACTGCAAAATAGACCTGTACCTGAACTTTGTTTAATTTGCAAAACTGATTGCAGGACAGAAATTTGGCTAATTTAATTGATTTTTATGATAGCAGTGAAATATTGTAAATGTTGCTGCTACCACATTCCATTCTTGTTTTTATTATCTTCCTTTTACTGAACAGCAAAATATTATTATAGTATTGCGATAGTTTAAAACAATTTTTACACTGTTGTGAAACTGAAATAATTTAACTTTAGATTTTACTATTTTTACATATAAATCATAACACTCTAAACAGGGAGAGCTAGGGAATTCCAGCTACCATACAGATGGTAAGTTCTTTCTGGATGGGTCCCTATGAAATTTACAAAATAGAATATTCCTTATCACACTTTCAGTAGTCTCCTTCTGCACTACAGCATAAATCAGATATTTTGCTTGCTTGCTTGCAAGGGTAAATACCCTTGCCCTTCTTGGGTGTGCAGTACAGTGAATGGCTGATTCACATTCACCATTACTTATGTACATTTCCTCAATAGCTCTGTACAAGGTTCATTTTGGAGCTCAGAGAAAGAGGCACTTGTCATTCATATGCCTTGTAAATTTTTGAGTCCACATCCAAATCCTGGACATTGGCTTACACCTATTGCTGACTGCTGTGCACAACTGTGGGGATGTTGCAGCAACAAAAGCGCCATTCATTAGTTTCTATAACTGTCCATGATCTGGTAGTAATTCAGTAATTCTATGGTATTTTTGAAAAGAGCAGGAAGTGTCTTGGCCATCTACTTCTCACTATAACTGATATGATATGCTAGGGCTGTGTGCAAGCTATTGCAGTATTCATCAAATTATGACATATGCCTACACTCACTGCACCACTAATATTTAATGTCTTGCTTTGTAAATTCTGAATATAAGAGCCTCTATATGAAACCAAATTCTGTCCCAAAATCTGCTATGATGCTTGCATATGCATGTACGGGCACTGATTCTACAAGACATGCAGTGAAATGTGACTATGTATCTGACAGCAGAAATAAGCCCTGAAGTGCTTAGAAATTAGGGAAGTGTTTGCTGTTTCTAAGACTGCAGCTTTTCTTGACTTTGAAGTGTGAAGTGGTGAGTATTTTCATCACACTGTAAGAATTAAGGTTGTAACAATCAGTACAGATGCCTGAATCCCCAACAGAATGTCTGTTTTATGCAGTCTCATGCTTTATGCAGATTAGGTTTTTTCCTGGATTTTTTTTTTTTTTGCATTGCTAGAGCATATTAAGCTTTAGTAGACCTAGACAGGAATTGGATTACAAAAATTACAGCAAATGTCATAATCTTTATGAAGAAATGAGGGGAAACAATTGGAAAATGTATGTGGAGTGGGAGATATCAGGGATAAGAGGAGGAGAGATACAGCAAGCCACTTTCTGGTAAATGATGTGAAAACTGATTAAATATACAACACTACCTCACAGTCTGTCTAGCAAGATGAAATTTACAGTATGAACACAGAATGAATTTTCTCAGAAGTGTTACTATTAAAAACTGAGGTAAGTTCTATAAAAAATTTCACTTCCTCCAGATCAGGCTACTACAGCCTATATATATAATTAACTGCTTGTTTTGTATATATAAAGATATTGGAGATACTGAATACTTCCTGAACTACAATATATGCCTCACTGACACTCACAGTTAAGGAGACTCTATGAAGTTTAAGGCCCCAGTGGTGCAAAAATGTATGCACCTGTTTACTTTGTGCACTGTGAGTAGTTTCCTTGGGGACCTGATCCTGAGCCATTAAAGTCAATGGGAGCTTTACTATTAACTTCAGTGGGTACAGGCTCAGACACTGGGTGGAAAAAAAAGCCTCACTAAAGTTATACTGCATATTTTAAGCACATGCATATTTCTTTTCAGGATCAAGACTTTAATGTCACTTGATGAGAATCCCAGCCTGAAAATTATCTTAAAGCTTTGTTACAAGTATTATTAATTATTTATTTGTATTACTGTAGTGCACGGCTGGGCAAACTATGGCCCGCGGGCCAGATCCGACCCATCAGGGCTTTGGATCCGGCCCGTCAGGGCTTTGGATCTGGGCGTGGGATTGCTATCCCTGTGGCGCCGCGGGCCCCATGCCGCTCCCGGAAGCAGCCAGCACCACGTCCCTGTGGCCCATGGGGGAGGAAGGGCAGAGGGCTCCGTGGCCAATGGGAGCTTCGGGAGAGGTACCTGCAGGCGAGGGCAGCGTGCGGAGCCCTCTGCCCCTCCTCCCCCAGGGGTCGCAGGGACATGGTGCCGGCCGCTTCCGGGAGCGGTGCGGGGCCAGGGCAGGCAAGCAGGGAGCCTGCCCTGGCCCCAGTGCGCGCCACTGCTACCCCAAAGCCGCTCCAGGTAAGCAGTGCCGGGCTGGAGCCTGCACCCCGAATCCCTCCTGCACCCTGTATCCCAACCCCACTGCCCTGAGCCACCGCCACACCCCACACCCCTCCTGCACCCCAGCCCCCTGCTGTACCCCGCACCCCTCCTGCACCCTACCCCCCTGCCCTGAGCCCCCTCTCACACTCCTCCCTGCACCCCTGCCCTGAGCCCCTTAACGCATTCCGCACCCCCTCCTGCACCTCAACCTCCTTCCATGAGCCCCCTCCCACACCCCTTCTCAGCCCAACCCCCCTGCCCCAGCCCTACATTCATGGCCCTGCATGCAATTTCGCCACCCAGATGTGGCCCTCGGCCAAAAAGTTTGCCCACCCCTGCTGTAGTGACTTGGAGTCCTGGCCCAAGACCAGGGCTCCTTTGTGTTAGGCACTACAACTTAAAGAGCTAGAGGGGGAAAATACATATTTCTCTCCGCCCCTCCCCCCCCCCCAGTTTGTTTACTTTGTGCATTCATCGCACCTTGTATTCAGTCAGTTTTGGATTGCGGGGTGGGCAGAGGAGGAATTCGATGACTGTGTATGCTCCTCTTGACTCTGCAAAAAGAGTTTTGACAGTAAAACCATGCTGAAAGTGAACATGCAAAACAGGCAGCAGGGAACTGACAGGAGTAGGCACAGAAAGAAAGGGAAGAGAGGTGAGCCTGAGTTCTTTTAGTGATCTTCTCAGACCAAAACAAAAAAACTGCTAAATGTAAACAGAGGATCCAGTATACTTATACTTTTTTTGAAAATAGGTTTAAATACAAATAATTCAGGACATGATAGTTAAAGGATGCTCTATCAGAAAACAGTATTTAAAAAAAAACCCAAAAACTCAGTTTTAACATGTACATTAAAGGAACACTGTACATTTATATCATATAGACCATTTCAGATTATAATCATTGTCTCAGTATGGCACTGTTTCAGTAAGGTATTAAACAAGGCAAGATAAAGCATGTAAGGAGCACCCTGGGACTACTTATATGCTTAAAGTTAGGCATATATTTAAGTAATTTGTTGAATCAGAGTGTGTATTTGAAAATATTATCTTGGGCTCTGATGTTATCATATAGGTAGGCTCTGGTCTGGTAAAAACTTGGATGGAAGGCATCCAAGTTAAACCCAAGTGCTGCAAGAAGTGAAGGTGGTCACCAGGTATACTCTACTCCAGGGGTAGGCAAACTATGGCACGCGTGCCAAAGGCGGCACACGAGCTGATTTTCAGTGGCACTCACACTGCCCAGTTCCTGGTCACCGGTCCGGGGGGCTCTGCATTTTAATTTAATTTTAAATGAAGCTTCTTAAATATTTTAAAAACATTATTTACTTTACATACAACAATAGTTTAGTTATATATTATAGACTTATAGAAAGAGACCTTCTAAAAACGTTAAAATGTATTACTGGCATGCAAAACCTTAAATCAGAGTGAATAAATGAAGACTCGGCACACCACTTCTGAAAGGTTGCTGACCCCTGCTCTACTCTGATGATCGCACACGGGGTTGTTGAAAATGGTTTAAATGAGACAGAGGGGGAAAAAAAAGGTCCTGACCATCTGTGGCCATTAAGGATCCTATGGCAATTTTCCCGTGCATAATTTTTATATATCCCAAGTATCCTGCAATTTCAATCAGATAGGGTATTATTCTACACTTCCTGATCTAAATAATTCTGTGGTGTAGCTGTTTGCTGTTAAACATCTGTCACGTTCCAACTCAGAGAGGACTGCACCTCATTAGCTTTCAGGAGGTGACTTACGTGCAAAATATATAGTTTACAAAGTATTTTGGATCCATCAGGATGAAAGGTGCAGTATGAATATAAAGTAATATTATTCCTTACAAGTCAATCAACATCTAGGATTCACAAATATTCTGAAGGATTCTGGCTCTGTAAAGCACTGACTTGTATCAATGTGAAATATTCAGTGATCAGTAAGATCATTTTTCTTTTCTTGGAACACTCAATAATTCAGAGGTGTTTTCCCCTTAAAAAGTAAGTTTGTGTGTGTAATTGCATAGAAAACTGTGCACAAAAGAAAACCCCATGGCCTAAGATTACCTTCTTGTTTGCACTGTGAATGTTAGATTGATCCTTTTATGAGGTAATATATTTATGCTGCAACAGGTATCTTTTACTGAATATATTAACTTATCTGTGTCATATTATGCTACAGTAAACATCAATAATTTTGATTACTAATGGGAAATCATACCATGGTCGTCCTCTATGATCTCTGGAAGTGCTGCCTTATGTCTTTAGAAACCAGTAATTCTGAAAATGACATTATAGTGCAGCGGGAATACAGGTAATTTCACAATGTCTTATTTACCTTAGGTAAAGGCACATAATAGGTAAAAATTTATTCATATGTCTGAACTTGCTCCTAACAAACAAGAACTGGGTATTTCCTGCTGCACATCAAAGAGAAAGGCATATTATAAGGAATTATCAACCAGTATCTGTATAAAGTAAATTGGATTAGCTTTTGCAATACAACATATTGTTATCTGCATCTCTTTACCATTACAAAGTTAGTCCCAGATCCTGCAAATCCTTACACACATGCTTAAAATTCAGCAGCTACATAAGTGTTTGCAAAGTCAGGGCCTTAGACAAGTGAAAAATGCTTGGGCTCTCTGAACAACACACAAACACAGTACTATTCAATATCTGTTCTTTTTAAAAATCAGTCCAAAGAGAACTCATGATCTTGGATGAATTACTCTATAAACGTAATTTATAGGAAAATAAGCCATTTTTCTTTACTCTTTAAAAAAAATGCATATTCTCATCATTTTGCCATGGCATAGTGAACTTCTCTTGCTATGGAGATCTGTATATAGCTAGCAGTGTAAAGCATAAGGAGATAGAAATGTTGTGAATGACACTGCTTGGATATTTTACTTTTGTTGGATTTTTTATTATAAATAAAATGTGAAGCTTTAATCCCTAAGAAAATGACATAAATGGCTGAAATGGGATTCTAGGGAACAAAGTGAATTTAGTTAAATCATACCAGATGAGTGGCCCTTGGCTTTGTATATTTGTAGATGTTATATATTAAAATATTGTCAATTAATTTAATGAATTATTAGTTTTACTACACTTTTATGTGCTGAGTGCTGTGAGGCACACTGATGTCAATAAAAGGACTCCTGTTGACTTTGAAGTGAGTTATAGCAAAACACATGCGTACATGGAGCTTAACAAAATTCATTAAAGCCAAGAAACTCCCCCTCACCCCCAAATTTGCCACCTTACCGAATATGATGTAAAGGACAACAGATCTAAGCCAATACTATGCAGACATTATCAGTGAGATGATAGAAGTAGGAGTATGGAATTTTGAATGACAGTTTAATTGTACAAAAGATATCAATATCAATCCATTTAAAAGTGCTAATGTATCAAAACAAATCCTGGTAGTACCCCACGCGGGAATGAACTATGAGCAATCTCCTTAACTTCATGAACACTGTCCTGCATGTCCTCTGGGGAGTATTGGTACCATATTAAAACAAAAGCAACAGAAGTGCCTGTTTCTTGTCTTTATGGGCGGCTATCAAACTCAGTTTGACCATTGTTCACCTGCTCCGTTGAGGGAGTTTGTTTGTTATAGTTAATGCCTCAACCAAGGTTTCTTTGACAAAGGATATGATCTTGAACCTTTTCAGTAGGGGAAACGAGGAGTCTGTTTCTACAGCAGTCTAGCAAATATGATCACAGTGTCACATATCTTGACATAAAATCCATTCTGGCCTTCCACAAGCACAGGCATTTTTCAAGAAGCAGTATTTATTGCATGTATTTAGATTAAAATAATACAAAAATACTCATACAAAAAGCTCTAGGTGCCCTAACAATTAAACTTAAAATAGCATAGTAATGACCACCCAGCAGCCTATGTACTCATATATAATTAATGCTTTAATTCAGCTGGAATTAAATAATTGTATATAGGCACTAAACTAATTCAGACAGCCAATAAATCAAAGTAAACATTTTCATTTCTCATCCAGACCACACTCCCACCCAATTATATTCCCTCACTCTTCCCCAAAACCCAATCAAATGTGTGGATTTTTGCAGTATAGACACACTTTGTTTTGAAAGTGATCAGTGCTGTGCATGTTCTATTGATACGTCTTGGGAATCTGTCTCAAACCAGGAAAATATTTTTAAACCAGAACAAACATTGTAGGTGTCCCCCTACTGTATGTTATCTCATATTAGACTTGTGACCAGTATGTAAATTTGAAAGAGTATGATTGTGATCAAGGTAGGTTAGAAGATTGAGACATGCCTTCTGTTAATTTGATTAGAATCTCAACCTGTGATTTTTAGATTACAATGGTCTAGAAGTTGAAAGACCTTCCTACCCTCATTAAAATGTAATAGATTCATAGATTTTAAGGCCAATAAAGACAATTATGATAATCTAGTCTTCCCTCCTATATAACAGAGGCCATAGAATTCTACCCCATCAAGCCCATAATGTATGGTTAAGTGGGAGCAGATCTATTAAAAGGACATCCAGTTTTCACTTAAAGACTTCAAGTGATTGAGAATCCTCAACATCCCTAGGTAAATTGCTCCAAAGATGAATTACTCTTATTGTTAAAAAAAATTGCACTTTATTTCTAGTTTGAATTTATTTCACTTCAGCTTCCAGCCATAAGATTTTGTTAGGCCTTTACTAGATTAAAGAACTGTCTACTAGTAGAAATCTTCTCACCTTGTTGGTGCTTATAGACCATAATCAAGTTACTACTTAACCTTCTCTTGGATAAACTAAATATCTTTAGTTTCTCACTGGAAGGCAGGTCTTCCAGAACTCAAATTGTTCTTGTAGCTCTTTTCTGAACTCTTAACAATTTGTCAACATCCTTTTGAAAGTGAGGCCTCCAGAACTAGACACTACTACAGTAATGGTCTCAATAATGCCATAATTCCATCTCCCTACTCCTACTTGATAATCTGCTGCTTATACGTCAAGGATTGCATTAGCTCTCTCAGATGCCACATTGTACTAGGAGTTCATGTTCTGTTGTTTACCCACTAGGACTCCTAAGTCCCTTTCAGAGTCACTGGTTTCAAAAGTACAGCATCCCATCCTGTAAGTGTGACCTAAAAAAATTAATGCTTCTCGTAATCTTACAAGATCTTTGGAATACCGCACTTGCAATTTGGGCTAGATGCTTAGTGTCTTAACTGATAAGCTGCCAAAGAGTAATGGAGTATGTAAACAGAAAACAAAAAAATGATACATTTGTTAAAAAAATACAAAACATGAATGTCTTTGATATTGACCTAATTATTCTTAATCACACTGCCATAGGATCAAGGAAGCAGGGAAAAACTAAAAAAATAACCCTTTTTTATTTGATTTTTTTTTTCCTTTTGTGGAAGTCATAGGAAGGAAAACTGGACATACCTCTGCTTCATGTACAACTCCTTCATTAACAGTAAATAAAACAACTTGCCAGAGGTGATATGGAGTATTTTAGTGATAGGCAAATCACAAAAGGAACAGAGGAACAGAGAAATCCCAGACATCTTAGAGGAAGATTCTCCTTCCTGAATCAGACTTCAGATCTCTGTTGTACATTCCATCTATATTTTAGGCACATCGGTGACATTGGGAGTTCCATGAGCAGAAAATGTACAGAGATACATACTGCACAATAAAGACAGCAGATAAGGGAAGAAATATTGTCTTTATATTCCATATGAACTTTTCAGAACAAATGTAGACTTTTTCTCAGCCTAAATGTTTACCTCACTCAGCATATCTCTTCATACTTCTTTTTCTGAGTGTACTTTTGTGGACCTTGCCTTATGGTCTCCGCTTGAGTGGCAGTGGGCCTTTTTGACTGTGACTCTCAGTGGAACCCCTCAAAGAGTACAGCATATTGCTAAATGTACATTTAAGGATTTAAGATGTTGTGCAGCATGTCCAGAATACAGCAAGATTGTATGCTGAGGGTCTTATTCTAGCCAAAAAATATTCTTTCATTTCCATTTTGGCAACACTTTGTGTTCTCTTTCACAAATTTAAAAAGCCACCGGTAGCCAATTCAGTGCTAATGCTAGGCCATTGTATTTAGCTTTGTCCCCAACAGGCAGTAAAGGGCACCGCAGGTAAGGGGATAGGGGTAACTACTTGTTAGTCTGGATTGTACCCTGGGTATGTCGCAACATATTTATTTGTTTATACAAAAGACTTTTTTAATATATTTTGCTGATTATTTGCAAAACAGTGCTACCAATATGTCACACTCCTATACAATATACTCTCATTCTTCCTTTTAAAATTATACTTTTATTTTTAGTTTGAGGACAATGTCTTTTTTTCCTGCATCCCTGTATGCAACCAGGACTTTTAAAGTTGTCTCTTTTTTGAGCTCCTTTTCTCCTCTGCTATTGTCTAATCAAGTGTTTCATTTTACTATCACAGGCTACTCTCACAACCTTGTCGTTACAATTTACTCTATGCTTGTGCATATTATATGTTTAACTGAAGTCCCATATATCTAGCCTTCTGCCATAGGCTCTTACTTTGAGCAAAACTTAGTCTCAAATATAAAGGAAAAGGGAAAATCTCCAAAGAGAAATGTAGACAAAGTCTTTATTTGATCCCATACCAATAGGCTCTCCAGGCTCAGCAACACCAACCAACAGTGAATTAGAAGGGCATGAAACTAGTGCTACTACCTCTGCTGCTAGGCCTAGAGCCACCGAGCAAAGATGAGCAATGATGTTTACAACCATAGGGAAAAAAGTGAAAACTCCACGTTGCAAGGTCTCTCTTTCTCCCCAAAACACTGGTTAAAAAACCAAGACCAGCAGCGGCAATAACAGAAACAGAAAGGCTTGCTGCAGTTGTTATACAGAAGGCTTTAACATTTATGATACTGGCATCTGTCTAATTTCTACTAAACAGATGTATACAATAAACTCCACCTGGTTGTATATAATGGTAGAGAAGCTTATTGTGAATGACAAGTGAACCAGATGGTAGGCAGCAGGTGAAATACTACTGGTGGAAGGGTGTGAAAATGCTTTCTCAAGGAGATCATTACTGGACTGGGGGTTTTCTCTGAGTGAAGTAACAGGGCCCCCTTACAGTGTGCTAGCTTCTATGGGTTAGCTGTCAGATAATATTGAATACACATGACTAATATGCACATACTTTTCTAGGGCAAGCCACATGACATGTAGGTGGATCTATCCCAAATTATTCAATACCAGCCTATTCAGACCCAGTATAAACTTACTGAGATTCCTTGTCTCTACATCTGTTCTAATTATTCACAAAGGGCAGGTAGAGGTAATTCAATTTCTCTCTGATCATTACCACGTAAGAATTACATTAGGTTTTCACAGTTGGCATAGTTCAGTTCTTTTTAATTTCAGCTGCAGTCATGGAATGCTATGCCTCACTCTTTCCCACTGATAGGCAACCCCATTACTAAGGGAATGATTAGTATTCAAAAGCATTTTTAAAAGTCCCATCCTGTGTCCTTTACAACTTCATAATTCATACTTAGCTTCCAAGATGAAATTTTGCTCAGATAAAAAAAAAAATCTGACTGATTGTTTACCTCTGAATAAAAGTCTTTCAGAGCAATTAGCAAAATACAAAGAGAAAAATCTCAATGTCTGTTAGAAATTCACACTCAAGCTGGCTAAATTCTAAACTTTCTCTCTTAAATTAAAATATAAAGAAAACCCAGTAGTTAAATAGGTAGAAAAATGTTCCATTTTGCAAACAAGGCTTTGGCTTGACTCAAAATCTTTTCATTTGTTTTGTTTTTTTAATGGGGCATACATGTACTTGGAGGAGTGTCTGGGAAATTACATAGAAAACAACCAGTATGATTCAAAGTGCATAGAACTTTGTAATAGTAATATATAATACATAGTATTATTAAAGTATCATGCAGTAATCATTCATACTAACTAATGTCTTCACGTAACTCAACTCACTTCAGACCCTGTGCAATCTATGTAATTACGTTTGTATATAGTATTGTAGTATCTGAACACCTGTCATGAAGGTAAAACATGGATTAGGTTAGTGAGAGCACAGAAAAAGGTTCCTTCAAATTCAAAGAACAAAACTGCACTTTACTAAGGAAAGAATTCCCATAAATGGCGAGTTTAAGCTTTTCAAGAGAACTTACTAATTACATTTTTTGTTGCAACCGAACCCGTTCATTTTAGAGGGTTGCAGATGGCTAGTAAATATCCTGTCCTAGTCAAAAAGACAGACATTTTTCTGAGCCTTTCTTGCTTCTGCTCCATACATCTATCCAAGTTAGCTTTCAAAGAATTGTTGAGGGTTTGAATTCATCCTGCAGATCGCAGATGTTTAGAATAATTTATGTTTTAGAGGACTTGATAGCAGCTTCCCACACTAATGCCGTAAACTTTACTGATATGCTGACAACTTTTCAAAACTGTGTTGTGTGGAATTAGTTACTATTCTGGTTACTATACTATGGCCAGAAAAGACCTGACTAAAAAGCCTGTTCTGGACTGATCATTCACAACATTATAAATCGGTCTGTGGGTGCATTAAACATTTACTGTGTTTTACCAAAACTTGGTATATTACTACTTTACAAACAGATTGAAAAAACAGACTATGGTGAATTTTGCTGTCTAGTCATGAGAAGAAATTCACTAGAATTGTTCTCTTGACACATTTTGTCTTTTAAAGCACAGAATTGGGCCCTGTGAGGGGAACTATTCAAACCGGAGGGCAGTGTGAGGTGGCTCATAGAGTCAGTCCAGTTCCCAGAGGATGGATGTCCACACCACAAATCCACTACAAGAACTGGTAACCAGTTGATGGCATCCTTGTTGCCATTACCAGAAAAGAAATTAATGAGGGTGAAACAGGCACAGAGACTATCAAAATTTTCCTGTAGAAAATTTCAATGTTAAATTTCAATGTTGAAGATACTGCATTTTCCATATCTTACCTGAGGCAAGCACATTGTGCAGAATAAGATATTAAGGCTATGTCTACCCTACACAGCTTTTAGCAACATGGCTGTGTTGCTACAGCTGTGCCGCTAAAAGTTGTGCAGTGTAGCCACTGTTTGTTGGCTCTCCTGCTGACAAAAAAACAATGAGCAGCGTTTGTGTTGTCAGCAAGAGAGTGCTCCTACCAACAACTCACTGTTCACACTGGCACTTATTGTGGCAAAACTTTTGTCTTTCAGGGTGAGGTGGAGGTTTAACACCTCTGAAAGACAAAAGTTTTGTCATTCAATTGCCAGTGTAGACATAGCCTAACTGTCTGTCATCAGACCACTTCAGAAGCTCTCCTCTTGCTGGAGAAGTAGGTGCTGAAGATATTCTAATAATTTGATTTAGGACAACATTATTGTAGCCTTTCAAAATGGGATGGTTTGTCTAAAAGATATGCTCTAGGAATTATTTTGGGAAAGTTCTATGGCCGGTACTATGCAGCAGGTCTGACTAGATCAGGGGCGGGCAACCTTTTTGGCCTGAGGGCCACATCGGGTTTCCGAAATTGTATGGAGGGCTGTGCCTCCCCAAACAGTCAGGCGTGGCCCGGCCCCCGCCCCCTATCCGACCCCTCCTGCTTCTCGCCCCCTGACGGCCCCCTGGGACTCCTGTCCCATCCAACCCCCCCTGTTCCCTGTCCCCTGATCACTCCCGGAACCCCCACCCCTGACTGCCCCCTGCCACCTCATCCAACCCCCACTTTCCTTCCTGACTGCCCCCTGGGAACCCCTGTCCCCATTCAACCCCACTGTTCCCCGCCCTCTGACTGCCCTGACCTATCCACAACCCTGCCCCCTGACCACCACCCCGAACTCCCCTGCCCTCTATCCAACTCCCCTGCTTCCTTCCCCCTTACTGTGCTGCCTGGAGCACTGGTGGCTGGCCGCGCTGCCTAGAGCACCAGGACAGGCAGCCGTGCCACCACGCAGCGCAGAGCACGAGGTCAGGCTGTGGCTCTGCAGCTGCGCTGCCTGGAAAGAGCTCGCAGCCCACCCACCCAGAGCATTGCGCTGGCGGCAGGGCAAGCTGAGGCTGCGGGGGAGGGGGAACAGCACGGGAGGGGCCTGGGGCTAGCCTCCCGGGGCAGGAGCTCAGAGGCTGGGCAGGAGGGTCCCGCAGGCCGGATGTGGCCCACAGGCCGTAGTTTGCCCACCTCTGGACTAGATGATCACAGTGGTCCCTTCTGGCCTTAAAAATCTATGAAATACAGTCCACAGAAGCCCACAGATTGTGGGTTGTGGTAGGCCAATCAGTTTAGGAGAAAATTTTCCTATAGAAGCTCAAGCCAAACATTTGCCCTACCCCATGTGGCTAGCAACCAGCTGCACAGGCATGTGAGTGGAGGAAACTTTGTGCAAATGAGCTATGACGCCGAGAGAATTAGAAACGATGGCCTGATATTTCCAGTATAAAACACAAACAGTGCTTTAAGTTTTATCAGGTTAGGAACCCAAAAATTGACACCCAAAGCCACTGGTTATTTATGAAAATCTTGGCCAATTTTTTTCTTCTGTTCAGTTATTCAAATTTAGTCAAACTAAGATGAATTTGGACCATTAATTGCAAAAGGACATCAGGCTCTGAAGCCTGGGATGGACCATTAAGTCTAGTTTTGTTTTGTTTTTTCAGTGCAGAGTGATAGGAAACTCAGGCTTTCTACTTTCCTTGGTTTTGTGTGACTATGCTCTTCAGTTTCAATCCATGTGGATCCATACAGACAGCTTCCTGTACAGAACCTTGCCTGTTTTTACCTTCTCTGTAATCTATCCAGGTACTTTTATTGTCTTCAGCACCACAGTATCTCAACACTTATTGCAGTCTCTCTGCTATTTAGTAATAGATAGTTACCAATGGGCTTTAATTTGGTAGCTAGGTCAGTATTAGAAAAGAGTAAGTTAAATACAATTGCTGCTCTAATTGTATCAATCACTAGTGAGTGGCATCAGAATTGGATCAGCTAAAAAGTGTGGTCAAAGTCTGGTCATTTTAAAATAGATTTAAAATCTTTAATCTGTCAGCATCTCTTCCCAAAGCCGATACCCCCTCTTGCTAACAACAAAAATTTTTAAGAATCCTTGTTTGCCTGAACAATCCAAACCACATAACTTTTCATCATGTATTTCATCCAACTTTCACTGCCATACCTTTCAGGCAGGAACTATGCCTCTTATTATTAGAGCTGGTCAAAACTTGGACTTTCCATTCTGTGGGAAATTCTAACATTTCAAAAAAAGTTACTGTTCTGATTCCGAATAAAAGTAGAAACTCTGAAATTTCCAGTGTAAAGGAAATTCTGAATATTTTCCTTTTAGGAAAAAAAATGGGACCCCTTTCATTCATTTTAAACAAAATGGGGCAGCCAGTTCTTGGGGAGTCAGAGGTAGCCTGGAGAGCAACTGGAAGTTGGGGATGGTATAAGGAGACCCCAAGAGTCAGGGAGCCTGGAAGCTCTGGCTCCTTAGCAGTCTTCCAGGTGGGCTACCAAGGAAACAGAGGCTAGGTTTACACAGAAAGCAGGATCCCGTGTCAGTGAATGACAAAACCCCGGTCTACAGACTTGGACATGCACTATGGCACTAAAGGTAGCTGTGTAGATGTTCAGGCTTGGGCTGGAGCTCAGGCTCTGAAGCCTAGGGAGGGAGGCAGTCAGGTTTCCATGAAAGTTTCTCTGAAATCAAGATGTTCCATAGGAACACTTCTATTATGGCAAATTGGTGTTTTCTGACAAACTCTTTCTGTCTGAAAATGTATGATGTTGGGGGAGGGAAGGGCAGAGGCGGTGCAAGGATATTTTGTGGCCTAGGCGAAACTTCCACCTTGCGCCCTCCTCCCCCCCCGGCACATCGGTTCATTGAGGGGCAAATCTCAACAAGCCTTTATAGACCCCAGGGGCCAACCATGCCCAGGGTCTGCTCCCCAGACCAGGTTACCCCCTCCCTGCACCCTGAACTCCCCTGGAGGGTGCACAGCCCCCCTGCGAACGCACCCCACCCCAGCGGCAGGGCCGCCCGGGGGGGGGGGGCAAGTGGGGCAATTTGTCCCAGCCCCCAGGCTCCGCAGGGGCCCCCATGAGAATGGCTGAGACTCCCTCCCCGGCCCTGGCCCGACCCCGCCTCCTCTCCTCTCCTGGAGCCTCAGCTCATCCAGGAGCGTCCCTGGCTCCGGCGGGGCCTGAGCTCCTCCCCGCTCAGAGCCGTGTGGTAAGGGGGCGGGGCTGCGAGCTCCGGGCCGAGCGGCGGGAGTTCAGGCCTCACTGGAGCTTGCAGCCCCGCCCCTTACCACATGGCTCTGAGCGGGGAGGAGCTCAGGCCCTACTGGAGCCATGCTTCAGCGCTGTCCAGGAATGCTCCTGGATGCGGCATGCTGAGGCTCCGGGTGAAGGGGGAGCTGGGGGTAGGGGGCCGGGGGGTTGGATAAGGGGCAGGGAGGGGGTAGAGGTTGGGGGGGGCGGTCAGGGAACAGGGAATGGGGGGGTTGGATCGTGGGCATTCTGGGGGTCTGTCAGGACTCGGCGGGGAGATGGATGGGGTCAGGGGACAGGGAGCAGGGGTGAGGTCCCGGCGTGGTGGTTGGGGGGGGTCTCTGGGGGATGGTGAGGGGGCAAGGAGCAGAATGGGTTGGGGAATCTGAGGGGGACGGACAGTTGGGGGGCAGGAAGTGGGTGGGGGTCGGATAGGAGGTAGGGCCAGGCTGTTTGGGAGGCACAGCCTTCCCTACCCTAAAGCTCATTCAGCAGTTTGAGGCTTGCAGAAGAGCCAAGCTGCTAGCTTTTCCATTATGGCTGCCATCCCTTTCACTTCTCAAATGCCAAATTATAGTCTATATTTAATTTCAGTGCCATAGGGAGATTCATGTCAGGGTAGGGTAGCTTCATTTAAAATTAGCCACTGGGGGAGGGATCACATGAGAAGAGCAATATCCTACACCACCTACCTCCTTCCCAACCCTACCAAGGGAGACCCCCCCCTCCCCTGCATTCCCTGAGGCTTCAGAGGGGTTAATTCAGTGGTTCTCAAACTTTTGTACTGGTGACCCCTTTCACATAGCAAACCTCTGAGTGCGACCCCCCCTTATAAATTAAAAACACTTTTTTATATATTTAACACTATTATAAATGCTGGAGGCAAAGCGGGGTTTGAGGTGGAGGCTGGCAGCTCGCGACCCCCAGTAATAATCTCGTGACCCCCTGAGGGGTCCTGACTCCCAGTTTGAGACCCCCTGGGTTAATTTAATTTTAGCACCCTGTGTCCATTCACATGCATGTGCATTTTGAGCATTTCAGTTTTCACAACATAGGCTCACCCCAGATTCTGGAACAAGCTCAAATGCTCAGTTTGTGGAGTATGTACATAAGCTATACTAAAGACAAACCCACAGTAACCGTCTCCAGTTTGTGAGGGACCCCATGGAGCCAGTCTCTAGGAAACAGATAAATGCATGGAGGTTAAGTCTATTAATGGCTATTAGCCAGGATGGGTAAGGAATGGTGTCCCTAGCCTCTGTTTGTCAGAGGATGGATGGAGATGGATGGCAGGAGAGAGATCACTTGATCATTACCTGTTAGGTTCACTCCCTCTGGGGTACTTGGCATTGGCCATTGTTGGTAGACAGGATACTGGGCTGGATGGACCTTTGGTTTGACCCAGTATGGCCATTCTTATGATCTAACCTAAATGAACCCAAAGTTATGGAGACAGATATGAGTCAAGGAAGCCAGCAGAGTATCAGAAACCTGGAAAAATCTCTGACTGGATGGTCTCAGGCGTTTGGTCACAAGCTGAGGTGGTTCAAAAGTTTTGGATCTTTTTTAAGCAGAATTTATTTATTGTTTCTTTAAACAATCAAACACAACAAGCAGCAAATATTTGGCCACACACTTCTGAAACCCCAAACCATATTCAGGTTTTGGCAGACTAATTTCAGCTTTTCAATTAAAAAACCACAACAAATTTTGAAGGAAACCAGACATTGTCCGTGATTTTTTCTGCTTTTTAAAACCCCCTAGTATTCGATCCAAAAAAAGTTTTCACGGAAAATATTTGTCCAACCCTTTTAATGAGCTTTAGTGCCTTTTAGCACTAGCTGATGCTGAGAACCAGTGATACCTTGTAAAGAAGTTTTCTCAAAACTAGGTTTGTACCGAGATGCGTAAGATTTATTTTTCCCAGGGCTGCCCGTGGTGGTGGGGGGGGCGAGCAAGTGGGGCAATTTTCCCTAGGGCCCACAGGGGTCCCCATGAGAATATAGTATTGTATAGTATTGCAATTTTTTTTATGGAAGGGGCCCCCAAAATTGCTTTGCCCTAGGCCCCCTGAATCCTCTGGACGACCCTGCCCAGCGGCTCCTGCCCCAAGTCCACTCACTGGGTTTGCCAGGCTTGGGCCGCTGCAACAGCTCGGCAGGAAGGAGCCGCCTTCCGGAGGCACCGGAGAGCCAGAGAGTCCTGCTTGTGGCGGCAGCAAGCCCCAGCCATGGAGGAGCCGGCGCGGTGCAGGGGGGCAGCAGCCCTGCAAAGGCGGCGGTGCGGCTAGCGGGGAGCAGCTGTGCCCCCTGCCCCTCCTGCCCGGCGCTCCCCCCCCCGGGGGCTCCTGCAGGCTGCAGCGGATGCATGTAGGAACCGGCCCCCCCATGCACCCCCCGGCTGCCCCCTCACCATGCTCAGGCTCTGCGGCTCCCGGGAGTGTGAGCCACCACCACCACTGCCCCTCCCAGAGCAGGCTCAGGGCCCCGCGTCCCAGTGGCTAACATGCCCGGGAGCCGCAGAGCCCGAGCGTGGCGAGGGGGAAGCCGGGGGGCGCATGGGAGCTGGGGGGTGCATGCATCTGCTGCAGCCTGCAGAAGCCCCCGGGGGGGGGGCGCACCAGGCCGCAGCCTGGGCAGGAGGGGCAGAGGGCGCGCTAGCCGTGCCACCACCTTTGCAAGGCTGCTGCTGCCCTGTACTGCACCGGCTCCTCCATGGCTGGGGCTCGCCACCCCCACAAGCCAACGCTCTGGCTCTCCGGTGCCTTCGGAAGGCGGCTCCTCCCTGCCAAGCCAGGGCACTGCTTTTTTAGGGTTACCATATTTCAACAATCCCCTGCTCCTTGTCCCCTGACTGCCCCCTCCTGAGACCACCCCACCCTAACTGCCCCCCTAGGACCCTACCCCCTACCTGTCCCCTGGCTGCCCCAACCCTTATCCACACCCCCGCCCCCAGACAGACCCCTGGGACTTCCACGCCCCATCCAACCGCCCCCCGCCCCCTGACACCCCCCCCTCCCACCCGGGACTCCCTTTACCATGCCCAGGCTGGTCAGATGCTGGAGCGAAACCAAACAGGCTGCGGAGCACAGAGCCCCTCCCTCGCAGCTTGCTGGCGATGCACGTGAGGCAGGGGGAGGGGCGGAAAAGGGGGAGCGGGGGAGGGACTCTGCCTGCTGGAAGCCAATGGAAGCGGCTAAATCAGGCCCAGGCACCCGATCAGCCACGCCGCACTCTGCGTGAGGGGAAGGAAGGGGAGGGAGGAAACATCCCGGACGCCCCCCAACCACTTGGCGCCCTAGGCGACCACCTAGTTTGCCTAGTGGTTGCACCGGCCCTGGGAAAGGGACAAATTTTTCACAAATGTTTTAGTCTCTTAAGTGTTGCACACTTCTTTTGCACTGTTTTAGTAGTAAATCACAAGTAGTTTACTATTAACTCATGTTTACTGACTGAATAAAATCTAGTTGATAAAGAGCTAGGCATTTCCAGTGAGAAATTATTGTTAGTTTTGGGTCTGAGCACATCTAGGGACAAGCAGGTAAATAAAGATCATAAAATAATCCAGTGTTGAATGCAGTCAGGTTCACCAATTGCCACAAACTGTCAACCTCCTAACAACAAAGCTCTTTGTGTGAAGCTAGTGTATGATTCCACAGCCTGGTTGAACATTAAAAGCATACACACTGTGGCTGATTTGTTGTTGTTGACCTAAGCATTCTGCTTTATTTCTCTCTGCTTACTCTTTATCTTTTCAAATTAAACAACGCAGTTATGCTTTCCACTGTTCATCACTGAGACTGCCTGAGCAAAGGTTGTTAATAAAGAATGTTTAATGATTGCGTACATGGCTCTCTTAGGTTTCTATCCTGTTAGACTTCCTACTTCATGACATTTATTACATGTATTTTGCCCAATTTGTGTAGCTTATAAAGAAAATTTTTATAAATGACTGTATGGATAGCATTTTACTCCCATTAAGATACATCATACTTCTGCTACTAGGGAGGTGCTCTGTTGGAGAGGTTGCAGGGAAAGGGGAACATACCTGAACATGTGGTGGTTGTTTCCAGGAATTAGATGGGTTTGTGAGGAAGTTATTAAAAAGATTCATTTTATAACAAAACACCAGCTTCCCAGAGATCTCCTTCCTTGATTATTTAATGCTCCAGTAAAAGATCTACATTCCAGGCAGAACACATTTTTCTTTTTTGTTAGCAGCAAGACTTTGTGTTGCACATTATTGGAAAAATGTGACTTCTCCTCCCTATGGAATTGTGGTATATTTTAATATGGACTATCTTTGTTATGGAAAATCTTTTACATCAAATATATATTCAAGAGAAGCACCAAAAAGAGGATAGATATTAAGAAATCTGGACACCCTTTTTTAGCGCACTCCAGAGAAAGAGGTATATTCAGCCAACAAGCCAGACTATTTAGCCAGGTTCTTTGAATATTAACCTGATCCTGAATAAGTAACAAGTAATATACAATGCAGTATGCAGGGTTTAAATTCAGTCAGAGCCATCTGGAGTGGAGCTCCAGTAAATAGTTTCGAACCCGCGGGAGCCGTGGTGCGCCTCCCTCCCCGGTTGGGGCTGAAGCTCCAAGCCCTGAATCTGTGTGTGTGGGGGGGTGTGGGGGGTGTGGGGGGGATGAGAGTGGGAAATAGGGAGCTCTGGGAAATAATCTCAGAGAATTTAAGCCCTGGTAGTATGTTAATGTTTTATTGTAACTTTGGCTTAATAAAAAAGAAAGCATAGCTCATTTATTTTGTTTCTAGTACAATTAATGACTGCATTAAGTAACTGACAGATAACTAATACAGAATGGGCTGAGGGGGATACAAAACTGGAGAATTTCAATGGGAAGGTTTGCAATTAAAAGCTTATCGGCAGCTACTTTTGTTATCATTTAATGCTATCCTGAATCCTCCAGTGAAAACCTTCTAGTAATTCTGTACAATTCAGGGGATCAAAATGATTTTTTTTCTTTAAGTTATAACAGGGCAATTTTAATTAGTAATCACTAGCAAAATACAAGACAATGCCTTGTTTATACAAAGAATATTGTTCATGTCAGCTTCATGAAAATAATTACACACTTAACACTTGGGAGAATTTTTCATCATTATGGAAACCTCAACAATGGACTCCTTGTATAAATTCCTGTTTAACAAACCAGCTACTGGGCACTTTAACCCCTCTCCCCTTCCATAGTGTAATATTAATTGGAAGTCTGCATGGATACACTGCTGATAAACTGGGTCCCTGTTTAAGGGATTGAAGAGATGCTGCCACTGCTGCAAAGTCCCCCAGAGGGAATTCAGCTTGTGCTAAATTGTACCTTTTCATGTAACAGATCCATGCTGTGCAATCTCACTACTTGTCAATTAAAGAATGGTGTTGTTAGGATTTAGCCAATGGCACTGATGAAGTTGGAAAATATCTGTTTCCCTTGGGTGCTTCCAAATATGGTATCTTTCAGCCCAAGGGATATAGCAAATTCAATATCATTTCTAGAAGTACTAGCTCTGGAAGACTCTACAATTGGGATTGCATCAAAATATCAGACAAATGGGTTTTCTGTTCCACATGCAGAATAATTCTCCTAAGTACCAAAAGATGTACTCACAAGGAATGATGAAAAATAGGGCCAGTGTTATTTAACCTTCCTTCCTGTGCTTTTAAGGTAATTATCATCAAGCTATTCAAAACTGGAACATGCATGAACAGAAACATATGTATTGTATTGTAGGCCTCCACACAGTACTAAACCCTTGATGGCCATTAATCATTTTAATCTGGTATGTGAACAACTAGCCATTGATTTGATCTGTTTGAATTTACAGATTTAATCTCCTACAGATGATGACTCCTGCAGGAACTCTAAACCTGAAAAACAATACCTATATTTTCTAACACATTGATCTTTGAAGTATTTGTATCTAAATCGGACGCCTCTGTGCACTTCCACTATACCAGTATAAGGAGTCTTAAAAGATCTTGAAAGGTCACTTATTTATTATTAAGTCTATTAGAAGGTTCTCGTGGGTTTTTATTATCTTACCTGCCTGATATAGTACTTCCTACAGTCTGTAGCTGGCTCTACAGGTTTTCCTAGTGGAAACCATTGCCTGCCCTTTTCTTTATACCCAAACTTATTGGTGCAGCAGTCACCAACACAAACTAAGTCAGAAGAGTTAAGAGCATTGCCCTCTAAATACACTAGATGCAAAAGATGGGACTAATTCCAACCATTTCATAAAAAAATGTCAAACAGGTCAGGCTTGAACCAAGTCCAGCCAGCAGCAGGCTTAAAACAGGTTCTTTTTTCATACAGCAAGATGCAATTTGAAGGAGAAGGATTTTTAAAGGAAATTCTCCTTAAAAAATGAGAACTTTCCACAGTGCATGTATTTTAGATGTTTTCAAGTGCATTTGTGCAATATTTGTAACTGTGTAAGAAAACATGTGGCACTCATATGATTTGTTGTGGTTCTGACCAATAATGAGATGAAGTAACCATTTCCATAAGATAATTATCTTTTCTTCTCTCCTCCTCCTCTCATAAATATGCAATTATTCATGTGCTGGTGCACGCAAGTTATTCAGTATAGTACATTATTTTTCCACCATCTATGAAGGAAATTGACTTTGCTGCAGGTAACCTTGGTACAGCTGTATATGAAGGGGCCTTCTATAAATAACATTGACTCCATATTTACTTAATTTTTAAACTCTAGGCAGAGAGGGATAGCTTGGTAATAGTAAACTGTACCATTTAATGTACTGTATATTTTAGAATGCTGCAAACATTAACTGTATATAGTTTTATAAAACAAACAAAACAGATATTACTGTTACTATCAGTGCTAAAGTGGAGGTACTGAAATTCTCTTTTATAGCATCAATGCCTTAATTCAGCAAGGTGTTTCATAGAATCATAGAATATCAGGGTTGGAAGAGACCTCAGGAGGTCGTCTAGTCCAACCCCTTGCTCAAAGCAGGACCAATCCCCAACTAAATCATCCCAGCCAGGGCTTTGTCAAGCCTGACCTTAAAAACCTCTAAGGAAGGAGATTCCACCACCTCCCTAGGTAATCCATTCCAGTGCTTCACCACCCTCCTAGTGAAAAAGTTTTTCCTAATATCCAACCTAAACCTTCCCCACTGCAACTTGAGACCATTACTCCTTGTTCTGTGATCTGCTACCACTGAAAACAGTCTAGATCCATTGTGACGGGTTGGATCACAGAAACCCCCTTGGGAGCTGCCACCTAATGTACCAAGACTACTTCTATTCCTGTTTTCCCTGCCAGCTCAGGACTCCAGCACCCTGTCTTGCTGAGCCAGACACTCCCGTCTGCTCCAACACAGAATCAGGGTCTGAATTACTTGCCCCAAAGCTACAAGTTTACTAGAAAACAGCTCACAGAAGTGTGCTTGTCTTTAGCACTCAGATGCCCAACTCCCAATGGGGTCTAAACCCAAATAAATCCGTTTTACCCTGTATAAAGCTTACACAGGGTAAACTCATAAATTGTTCGCCCTCTATAACACTGATAGAGAGATATGCACAGTTGTTTGCTCCCCCAGGTATTAATACATACTCTGAGTTAATAAGTAAAAAGTGATTTTATTAAATACAGAAAGTGGGATTTAAGTGGTTCCAAGTAGTAACAGACAGAACAAAGTAAGTCACCAAGCAAAATAAAATAAAATGCGCAAATCTATGTCTAATCAAACTGAATACAGATAATCTCACCCTCAGAGATGCTTCAGTAAGTTTTTTCTCAGATTGAACACCTTCCAGGCCTGGGCACAATTCTTTCCCCTGGTACAGCTCTTGTTCCCGCTCAGGTGATAGCTAGGGGATTCTTCATGATGGCTCCTCTCCTCCTCTCTGTTCTGTTCCACCCCTTTATATATCTTTTGCGTAAGGCGGGAACCCTTTGTCCCTCTGGGTTTCCACCCCCCTCACTGGAAAAGCACCAGGTTAAAGATGGATTCCAGTTCAAGTGACATGATCACATGTCACTGCAAGACTTCATTGCCCACTTGCCAGCACACACATATATAGGAAGACTCACAGGCAAAACACAGCCATCTGCAGACAATGGTCCTGGTTAATGGGAGTCATCAAGATTCCAAACCACCATTAATGGCCCACGCTTTGCATAATTACAATAGGCCCTCCGAGTTATATTTTATATTTCTAGTTTTAGATACAAGAGTGGTACATTTATACAAATCGGATGATCACACTCAGTAGATTATAAGCTTTGTAATGATATCTTTCAAGAGACCTTTTGCATGAAGCATATTCCAGTTACATTATATTCACTTCTTATTATGTTTTTATAAAACCATATAGACTGCACAACGTCACATCCACCTTCTTTGGAACCCCCTTTCAAGTAGTTGAAAGCAGCTATCAAATCCCCCCCTCTTTCTTCTCTTCTGCAATCTCAGTTCCCTCAGCCTCTCCTCATAAGTCATGTGCTCCAACCCTCCGTTGGACTCTTTCCAATTTTTCCACATCCTTCTTGTAGTGTGGGGCCCAAAACTGGATACAGTACTCCAGATGAGGCCTCACCAATGTTGAATAGAGGGGAATGATCACGTCCCTCAATCTGCTGGCAATGCCCCTACTTATACAGCCCAAAATGCTGTTAGCCTTCTTGGGAAAAAGGGCACACTGTTGACTCATATCCAGATTCTCGTCCATTGTAACCTCTAGGTCCTTTTCTGCAGAACTGCTGCCTACTCATTCGGTCCCTAGTCTGTAGCAGTGCATGGGATTCTTCCGTCCTAAGTGCAGGACTCTGCACTTATCCTTGTTGAACCTCATCAGGTTTTTTTTGGCCCAATCCTCTAATTTGTCTAGGTCCCTCTGTATCCGATCCCTACCCTCTAGTGTATCTACCACGCCTCCTAGTTTAGTGTCATCTGCAAACTTGCTGAGAGTGCAGTCCACACCATCCTCCAGATCATTAATAAAGATATTAAACAAAAGCGGCCCCAGGACTGACCCTTGGGGCACTCCTCTTGAAACCGGTTGCCAACTAGACATGGAGCCATTGATCACTACCCGTTGAGCCCGACGATCTAGCCAGCTTTCTATCCACCTTACAGTCCATTCATCCAGCCCATACTTCTTTAACTTGGCGGCAAGAATACTGTGGGAGACTGTATCAAAAGCTTTGCTAAAGTCAAGGAATAACACATCCACTGCTTTCCCCTCATCCACAGACCCAGTTATCTCATCATAGAAGGCAATTAGGTTAGTCAGGCACGACTTCCCCTTGGTGAATCCATGCTGACTGTTCCTGATCACTTTCCTCTCCTCTAAGTGTTTCATAATTGATTCCTTGAGTACCTGTTCCATGATTTTTCCAGGGACTGAGGTGAGGCTGACTGGCCTGTAGTTCCCCGGATCCTCCTTCTTCCCTTTTTTAAAGATGGGCACTACATTAGCCTTTTTCCAGTCATCCGGGACCTCCCCCGATCGCCATGAGTTTTCAAAAATAATGGCTAATGGCTCTGCAATCTCATCCGCCAACTCCTTTAGCACCCTCGGATGCAGCACATCCGGCCCCATGGACTTGTGCACGTCCAGTTTTTCTAAATAGTCCCGAACCACTTCTTTCTCCACATAGGGCTGGTCACCTTCTCCCCATATTGTGCTGCCCAGTGCAGCAGTCTGGGAGCTGACCTTGTTCGTGAAGACAGAGGGAAAAAAAGCATTGAGTACATTAGCTTTTTCCATATCCTCGGTCACTAGGTTGCCTCCCTCATTCAGTAAGGGGCCCACACTTTCCTTGACTTTCTTCTTGTTGCTAACATACCTGAAGAAACCCTTCTTGTTACTCTTAACATCTCTTGCTAGCTGCAACTCCAAGTGTGATTTGGTCTTCCTGATTTCATTCCTGCATGCCTGAGCAATAGTTTTATACTCCTCCCTGGTCATTTGTACAATCTTCCACTTCTTGTAAGCTTCTTTTTTGTGTTTAAGATCAGCAAGGATTTCACTGTTTAGCCAAGCTGGTCGCCTGCCATATTTACTATTCTTTTTTCCCCTTTGGATGGTTTGTTCCTGCAACCGCAATAAGGATTTTTTAAAATACAACCAGCTCTCCTGGACCCCTTTGCCCTTCATGTTATTCTCCCAGGGGATCCTGCCCATCTGTTCCCTGAGGGAGTCAAAGTCTGCTTTTCTGAAGTCCAGGGTCCGTATTCTGCTGCTCTCTTTTCTTCCTTGTGTCAGGATCCTGAACTCGACCATCTCATGGTCACTGCCTCCCAGGTTCCCATCCACTTTTTCTTCCCCTACTAATTCTTCCCTGTTTGTGAGCAGCAGGTCAAGAAAAGCTCTGCCCCTAGTTGGTTCCTCCAGCACTTGCACCAGGAAATTGTCCCCTACACTTTCCAAAAACTTCCTGGATTGTCTGTGCACCGCTGTATTGCTCTCCCAGCAGATATCAGGGTGATTAAAGTCTCCCATGAGAACCAGGGCCTGCGATCTAGCAACTTCTGCTAGTTGCCAGAAGAAAGCCTCATCCACCTCATCCCCCTGGTCTGGTGGTCTATAGCAGACTCCAACAACGACATCACCCTTGTTGCTCACACTTCTCAACTTTATCCAGAGACTCTCAGGTTTTTCTGCAGTTTCATACCGGAGCTCTGAGCAGTCATACTCCTCTCTTACATACAATGCAACTCCTCCACCTTTTCTGCCCTGCCTGTCCTTCCTGAACAGTTTATATCCATCCATGACAGTACTCCAGTCATGTGAGTTATCCCACCAAGTCTCTGTTATTCCAAACGCATCATAGTTCCCTGACTGTGCCAGGACTTCCAGTTCTCCCTGCTTGTTTCCCAGGCTTCTTGCATTTGTGTATAGGCACTTAAGATAACTCATTGATCGTCCCTCTTTCTCAGCATGAGACAGGAGTCCTCCCCTCTTGCGCTCTCCTGCTTGTGCTTCCTCCCAGGATCCCATTTCCCCACTTACCTCAGGGCTTTGGTCTCCTTCCCCCGATGAACCTAGTTTAAAGCCCTCCTCACTAGGTTAGCCAGCCTGCTGGCGAAGATGCTCTTCCCTCTCTTCGTTAGGTGGAGCCCGTCTCTGCCTAGCACTCCTCCTTCTTGGAACACCATCCCATGGTCGAAGAATCCAAAGCCTTCTCTCCGACACCACCTGCGTAGCCATTCATTGACTTCCACGATTCGACGGTCTCTACCCAGGCCTTTTCCTTGCACAGGGAGGATGGACGAGAACACCACTTGCGCCTCAAACTCCTTTATCCTTCTTCCCAGAGCCATGTAGTCTGCAGTGATCCGCTCAAGGTCATTCTTGGCAGTATCATTGGTGCCCACGTGGAGAAGCAGGAAGGGGTAGCGATCCGAGGGCTTGATGAGTCTCGGCAGTCTCTCCGTCACATCGTGTATCCTAGCTCCTGGCAAGCAGCAGACCTCTCGGTTTTCCCGGTCGGGGCGGCAGATAGATGACTCAGTCCCCCTGAGGAGGGAGTCCCCGACCACCACCACCCTCCTCCTCCTGTTGGGAGTGGTGGTCGTGGAACCCCCATCCCTAGGACAGTGCATCTTTTTCCTTCCAATCGGTGGAGTCTCCTTCTGCTCCCTTCCCTCAGATGGGTCATCTAGTCCACTCTCCGCATTAGTACCTGTGGAGAGAACATGGAAACGATTGCTCACCTGTATCTCCATTGCTGGTGCATGGACGCTCCTCTTTCTCCTTCTGGAGGTCACATGCTGCCAAACCTCTTCACAATCCTTCTGTCCCTGCTGCGCCTGCTCTGAATCTTCAGAACATTGTGGCCGTAGAAGCATCTCCTGACGTCTGTCCAGAAAATCTTCATTTTCCCTTATGCAATGCAGTGTTGATACTCGTTTCTCCAGCCCTCGAACCTTCTCTTCCAATATGGAGACCAGCTTGCACTTTGTACAGACAAAGTCGCTTCTGTCCTGTGGAAGAAAGACAAACATGGCACAACCTGTGCAGGTTACAACAGCTGATCGCTCACCTTCCATATCCCTGTCCTCTTAAGAGCTTCCTCAGCTGTTGCAGGAACTACTCAGAGAAACCTGCAGATGAAAGCCTCAGTGAGCTCTCTCCAGGCGAACTCCCAGGCAAACTCCCTCTGTTAGCCTCTGCTGTTCGCCGCTCAGC
>NW_020664393.1:799298-808526 GCF_002925995.2 Terrapene triunguis
AACTCCCTCTGTTAGCCTCTGCTGTTCGCCGCTCAGCTGGTTCGCTGACCCTTGGGGCACTCCGCTTGATACCAGCTGCCAACTAGACATGGAGCCATTGATCACTACCTGCTGAGCCTGGCGATCTAGCCAGCTTTCTATCCACCTTATAGTCCATTCATCCAGCCCATACTTCTTTAACTTGCTGGCAAGAATACTTTGGGAGACTGTATCAAAAGCTTTGCTAAAATTAAGGAATAACACATCCACTGCTTTCTCCTCATCCACAGACCCAGTTATCTTGTCATAGAAGGCAGGTTAGTCAGGCATGACTTGCCCTTGGTGAATCCATGCTGACTGTTCCTGATCATTTTCCTCTCCTCTAAGTGCTTCAGAATTGAATTCTTGAGGAGCTGCTCCATGATTTTTCCAGGGACTGAGGTGAGGCTGACTGGCCTGTAGTTCCCCAGATCCTCCTCCTTCCCTTTTTTTAAAAATGGGCCTTTTTCCAGTCATCCAGGAACACTCCTGATCACCATGGCTACTTTTAATGATGGGTATAATCTCATTTTTGTACTACATTAGCAAAGGTTCTCATTTCTCCAGGACATTATTTTATATCTTAAAAATGAGACTGAATTAATATAATCTGTTGGGTATGCCCTGCTCTTAAAGGCCTTATCAAATACTATTGAAATCAGTGGGAATCTTTCTATTGACTTCAGTGGGCTTTGGATCAGACTGTTAGGTCAGATCCTATACCACTGAGGATAATGGGAGCTTGTGACATCAGTGGGATTGGGCCACCAAAGAGAAGTCCATCACTCTGAGACAAAGGTCATTGCAGTAATCCACTCAAACAGAAGTGGTGCTACAGTGCTTCCTACCAGAAAATTCTTCTTGCAGCTCAGGCTGAATATTGACAAATGAGTTGGGCAGGTGGAATAAAATTTGCTGTGCTCTGTAATTTTTACATTTTGAATGACAGAAAAGAGTTAGGTGTTGACTTCCTCTTGAATAGTCACTATACCTGCAACTCCTGCAAAGATCTTATCCTTACAATGAGTGTCTGATATTGTTAAAGTAATATTTAACTTAATTATGTGACATATACGTAAAAGTAAAGTTGTTCAGTGGAAATAAAACTATTACTATCCATATGTTGTCAGGAGACCTTTTAAGAGTTGCTAAAACAATTCCCAAGCACAAATACTGAAATCTGAGTAACATAAAGCAACCTAACTTCCAGCAATTACAGATGCTGTACTACAACAAATCGTTGAACTCTATGACAACTTCCACCAACTAAAAGGACTTCAAAAATCATTTTAATTATACAGACAGACTATCTGACTCTGTACCACAGAAGTCAGAGGGAGATTTACCATTGACTTCAATGGTAAAAGAAGCAGGCCCATGATTTACAAAAGGGATCCTGTAACTTGTATGTTTTTGCTGTAGGAGATGCTTGCCTGAATTCCTAATTCATCATAAATCTTCTAACCTGACAACTGAAAACTTGAGGTGGGAAAGATGTGATAGATGTCTGGTATATCATCTTCGGGTGGCAGCACTCAGCTCAGTGGAGTACTTAAGGCACAGAGTGCAGTTTTTTAATTAATTCAACTAACAGTGATTTTTATGGTATAACACACTGTTTCATTCCTGAAGATCTCCTATCTTATCCTAAATCAATGAATACAAGAAATACAGGGCCTGATGCTTCCCTTACTGACACCAATTTTACACAGAAGCAACACTTCTGCCTTCAATGGAGTTACTCCTGCTTTATACCAGAGGGAGGAATCAGGAACATAATAGTAAAGGCTTATTGTTATTATTAATACTTGTATTGCAATAGCATCTATAGGTGCCAAGCAAGATCAAATCCCTTTGTTCTGTACAACTGTACAAACACAAAGTGAGACATTCCCTGTCCTGAAGAGCTTTAGGAAGAGTCCTAAATAGACAAGACAGAGTGAGAAGGAAACAGAAGCACAAGGAGCTAAGTTGTACTGCTCCAGGTTCTACAGGAGATCACCTGCATTGCTAGGAATAGAACCCAGGGCTACTATGTTCCAGGTCACTGGAAGACAGCCTGACTCCCTTTTCACACCCATAGAACACCTGGGCGGAGTTAGATGCCACATGCCAGTTGGAAAGAAAAAGTTGGTAAGAAAGTAATAAAAGCCCCCGCTAATGTGGAGATGATTATGAGCAAAAATTTTAGCATCCCTCGCTCACTACAAATTGCAGTGAGTGTGTGATATGTGAGTTTAATTTGAATTAATAGGCATATCGTTAGGAGTCCCTCTAGATGTGTGACAAGTTTAATGTGCCTGAGTGACATTATAAAGTGCTAATGGAAGAAACACAACAAGAAAAATTATGAGTTTAATTAAGAATAGAAACTGAAGAAGCTCTCTAGAGTGGAAAAACACTCTTATCGTCTTTCCTCCCCCCCCCCCACTTCCAACCTTGAAAACATTCTGTTCAGATCAAAGTTAAGAGCTATGTATCGAAATCTACTTCTCTGAGATTCTTACATCTTAGAATGATTTTTCTGTATCCTTTATCACAGAATGGAATTAAATCACTCCAAACACACATTAAAAGAGAGAATATTCCTTCCAAGCAGGTTGGAAAGGAGCCTGAGTTTGCCAGAGAAGTAATTAAAAAAGGGGGTAGAGAGAGGCTAGTGTTTAAATTGCAAATAGAGATTTTTATCAAATGTCTCAAACATGGCTTGGCAGCTTTGAATACATGATGAAAGTAATACTATTCTTCCCTCCCCCAATTGCCATCAACAACTCCCCTTTTTACACAGTGCAGTTAATTATTCTGTGTGTGTGTGCAGGGGGAAGGGAGTTGTCCCTTCAGATCTGGCAGTTTTTAAAATATTTCACATTTCCAACAACTGAAAGGTAAATCAGATTATCTTTTAACCAACAATCTACAAGAAATAAAAACAGTAACAAAATAGGCACTGGACAAACTTTAAGGATTGTGTTAGGAAAAATAATGAAATTCCCATTTAATCAGAGTAAGGTAATTGTGAAGGATTAACCAGCCGGGGAAAAACAAAAGGAAATGAACATGTGCTTCACTGTTGCAGCTCCTCTAGATAGGACAGTGAGCCAAATGTTTCAGTTTAGAAATTTCAGGGGCTGTCATTCTAACATTTGGACAGCTACTTAAATTAACAGTACATATCCTCTTGTAATGTACTTACACAGTAATTGCAACTATTTGATACATTTACACAGCTAATGGAGGGATCGGTGATAAGAGTTTTGTTCTTTCTTTGCACAGAATGCCACATACATATGCAGCACTACCCTTTGTTTTGTTGTAAGCCAACACCCTACACTAAGACTAAACCCATGTAGAAATTGAGATTACCTCTGCTGCAAGCTGAAAAATAAATAATAAACAAATCCTATTTCCAAACCTGATTACGTAGTCTGAGCTTCAGTTCAGAGGAAGGCCCGTTATTAGCTGTCCATGCCAAAACGGGACAATGGTAAGTGGATGAATTGCTGAAGACTGTTCTATTCACACCTGAACCAGCATCATGACTTTAACAAATTTTACCATACACTCTACTATATACTTTCACAAAGGTCAAGAAAACAGAAGCGTTTTTTGTCTGATTGCCTTTTATTTCAGCAGCTCTTTTATCTGTATATGGTGACATTTCACAGAATTTCTAAACCATACTGTTTAAAACAAGCAACCTCAAGTATTGAATTTAGACCTAAAAATCCAATGGGGCTTAAAACCTCTTTTTCTTGTTGATGGAAGTAGGAATTCAATCTGTTTACCATGACTATTTCCCTCTTTCTTTTTTTCTTTAAAAAATAAAAAACATAATTCAATCAAAAAGATGAAATAGAGTAACTGACACTGAAAATAGAAAATTGCTTGATTTCCTTGGAATTTAGGCCATTTATGAAGAAAAGACTCTCTCTCCCCCATATTTCTATAAATGCAAATTTGACACCTATTTTCTTGACTCATCTGCACACACATTCCATAAAATGAAATTATAAAAAAAATCCATTCATATCATATCTGCCCTGAAAATCCCTTGTCACAGGCCTGATCTACACCTAAAAATTAGATTGATATAGCTGCTAAAAAATGGGTGATTAAACAACCATGAGATTCTTGTAGTATTTGTGAAAATATAGTTAGGTCAACCTAACCCCCACTGTAGATGCAGTTTGAGCAACGGAATGTCTTGGAGAGGTGGATTAACTCCAATGATGGAAAAAACCCTTCTGCTGATATAGGAAGTGTATACAGTTTGGTACTACAGCAGCACAATTGCAACACTGTAGCTGTTGTAGTGTAGACATATCCATAATGAATACATGTTCCCCTCATGAGAAGGATCATTGTTCAAAGGCAGGTTTAAGTGTCCTCAGAGCACAATATTTTTTGCTTCTCAGATCAGCTTTCTTTCTTTGTGTCTGGGACTATACCTCCCTCCCATGCAAGACTCTGGCAAGAAGACCATTAATGTGATTTATCTCCACCTTGGTAGTTTCAGTCATTCTAGATGGTGAAATGTCACTCCTGGAAACTCTTGTAGCTGCACTCCTCAAATTTGTGGAATTTTAGAGGCCAGTGAAGAATGGCATGATTTGGTCTAGATGCTACCTGCCTGTCAGGCTTATCTTCTTCTTAAAGTTCTGCTGATAATTTGGTAAGAGAAGACTGTTAATTCTTCTATCTTGGTCACATGCCAACTCAGGTCACTATATTCCGTCTATATAACTTCCCTTTCCAACCTTACTAGGAAAAGCTGGCCTTTACTTTCTGTCCTAAATAATTGTGTAATGTTGTTGCTTACCATTATAGTTTGTCACGCAGCTGAGACAAGGCTGTGTTTTAACAATGGACGAAATGATCTCATGTAGCTTGCAAAGAGCTCAGAGATCAAAATTGCTATATTAACATAGGGTCATTATCACACATTTCTGGTAAAAAAAATAGTGGAATCATCTTCATTAGCATGTGGGTTGCTAATAGAACTATGGAGCTATCTCAAATGTATGCACTTTGAAAATGGAAAAATACACTTACAGGCATGACCCTATGCTCTTCTGCAAATATGATGCATATATAATAGAAGAAGGAATGATGCAGCAATGTGCTAAGTAACAATTTTAAAAAGAGAATAAACATAGATGAGTATAAAAGTAAAAAACATATTTTTTGCATTATTCTAATATTGAGACCACAACGGCGTTCGGTTTGTTTTTTATTTAAAAAAAATCTTGATTTCTCTTAGAGAAATCTTAGATTTCTGACAATTTCAGAGTAACTGCACCTGTATTCCCACTCTGTTGTTTCTCGAGGGCACACACTTGATGGCTGGGAGCCTGAAACATTATCTTGGATGGAGGCCTGCATCTCTCTCTCCTGATTAGGGTTTTAAGGCTGCACCCTGCCTTACACTGTGATATCTCCAGCAAGCCAGTTTGCCTAAAGACTTTGCTTTCTCTCTCCAAGTTCTATGAAAAATGTATTGCCAGAAGTTACAAGTCACTACACAGTTCTTTCTAAGCAAGCACATTTGTTCTTAAGATAAAGCATTACAGAGAAAACACATGTTAAAAGCTTACCAGAAGTCACCCATCAATCTGATGGGTGAGGCTTGTTGATCTGAAATAAGGCTCTGAGTCGGTTTAAATGCAGCCTTTTATGCCAAAAGCCCTTTCTTTGTTTTCCTAGTCTCTAGAAACCCAGTTTGAACCAGTATATGCACACCCAGGTGTGGTACCTCTCTGTAGGTGTTTACAATGTGAGTGATTCATCTTTATCAGCCTCTGCTGTTTTTAGTTGCTAAAGGAGCTGAGGTAACCCTCTCCCATGGAGTACAGCGCAATCATATATACAATCCCTGGCCCACAGTGATACATACACTTAATACAATATGTTCCCTCAAAAATACTAGATGTCACAATGGCCTTAAATCTAAACCTCAGATACAAATACCCTTTCCCTGGAATTTTAAGAAAAGTCATGTCTGGATCCAAATGATTGAGACTTGACTCCGTCTCTGCTTTCTATCTTTCACAGACACAGTTTTTATCTCTCTGCTATAAGTTTGCCAATCTTTTTTTCTTCATGGAGAGTTTATAGAATGACCTCACACAAGCTGATCTTTAAATTACATTAAAATAATGACAATAAATAGGCATATGTGAGTAGTGGCATATGCATGGAGATTAAACTTGGGGCAATACCTACATTATATTTGCTGGTGAATGGTGGAGTTAATCTATGTCTCTACTGAATGCCAAAACAAAATGAGTTTTCTGTCTAGGATATAGGATGGGCCTTTTTTTCATTTGGTTGTGGTGTGTTGGTGTAGGGTTTTTTTTTTTAATTACTATTTTTTTTTTATTTCTGTAACTTCAATTACTTACTTTGTATTTCCCAATATCAATACCACAAGAATCTCATGGTTGTTTAATCACCCATTTTTTACAAAACAATTCTGGAGATAGTGAGGAGCCATCACTAACTATACTTGTTCACTGGCAATCCTAGACCCTTCCAAGTTGACCTTCAGACTGGTGTGTGCCACAAAAACATTGTTTATGAATATTTGCATATTATTTGGGATTCTGAGAAAGTCAGCCATCATCATTCTACTGGATCTCTCCAGTATCTCTCACATTTAACTTTGTCAACCATGAAGTACTGTTCACCTCATGGTACCAGCTGGGGTAGATAAAAACCTGATGAGATGGTTCCAGACCTTTCTCGTGGACTGATCCCAGGGGTCATGATGGAAAACTACACCTCAACCTTCAGAGCTTTCACCTATGGTTTTCCATAAGATTTCATTCTGCCCCCTCCCCTCATTCTATGTGCATTTTCCATCAAGCACTACTCCATTTTCCAGATATCCCTTCACACAGCTGGCTGACATTAATCCTGCAAAAAGATGGAGATGATGTAAATCTGAAGAAGAAGAAAACATTTTGAAGAACTATGCAACAGCCAAACATCACCCTGAACAGAGGCCATTTGTTTCACCCCTCCTTCTCACTCTGGACTCCTTGCTTATAGATACATTGATAACAAAGATGCAAGCAAATATCATCTTCCATCCATAGCTGGCCAACATACTGGACACTCATTCTGACAGACATGGACTTGTCCACCATAACCTTTGCATTTGTGACCTCCAGATTTGGATATAACAGTGTGCTGTAACTGAATTGGTCCAGCTGCATAGAAGTCAATAAGAATGTTCCATGATCTCCTGGGGCTTCTCCTCTTTCCTAACCTAATGCAAGAATCTCTAAAGTGGCTCAAGCTGCTTCAGCAGGGAGATGTTTTTGTTCTCATAACTTGTGATATGGATGCTCTAAGAAAACCCTTCTAGAGATACTGAATCTCTTAAATCAGTGCAAGATAATGTGGTCAGAGAATGGATATAACAAGAGATAATAACATAAAATAATAACAATTTGTATAAAAACTCTTGCCTCCCCCAGAAATGTGAAGCTCTTGGAAAGAGGCATTCCCACTAAGAGCCAGCCTGCAAGCACACAAATAATGGACCAGATTTTGCATTGACTTACATCTCTTTGAGAAGACTTGGATAGGGTACAAGTGCATGCAGAATTTTTGGTCTCATAACTCAAACTCAGTGTGCAATTAATCTGTTTATCAGGTACACAGTATTCAGTTATATTTACTAGTGCCATTGTAGTGTCATTGTTACATCAAACTAAAAAAAAAATAATCCCACAGGAATATTTAAAGGACAGGAAGAACTCTGTATTTCTCTCTGCACTTGTTAACCCTATTTATGTGTATATATTTATTTGTTTGAACAGGATGTATTCTGTGTCCAAGATTAAATCAAATCAAACAGAATATCACCAACCTATCAAAATCCTCATAGTGACTTGAGCCTCTGATTTTCTGTTTTCAAATGGTCTTTCTTTAATTGGTTAGTGCTGCTCATTGATGTTGATGGATCTGACAATTAGTTTCATATTTCAAACAACCTTTGTGTGAAGAAACAGCACCTGAATTTCTTATAAGCATCAACTTTCCGAACATCGATCCATGACTTCATGTTTGGGGACAGCTGACAGGTCAGTGATAAAGCATACACTATGTCTGAATCCCTCTCTCACTTTATCTGTCCCTTTGAAATAAAATAATGCAATCTTCCCTATGGAGTATCCATTAAATTTTGCATCAGCTTTTCACACAAATGGTGGCAAAGGATTTTCATGGAAAAAATTGAAGCCTCTCAAATGTTGCAGACTCAGCTGCCTATTTGGGGGTCAGGGGTCTCACAAATGAGTCTTTGATATCATATTTCACCTTCTTAATGTAAACCTTTCTCACTTGTATAATCTTTACACATGCAAGCAATTTCATTGATTACAGTGGGACTACTCTGAATGGATACTTGCAAGAGTAACAGTTTCCAGGGTTAGCCCCAGAATTTGTACCTAATACATTGTTCAGTCAAACATCAAACATTTTTCCATTACCAGAAAAAATATAGTCAAATTTAAATTAATGTCACTGTTATGTCCATATCTGTTCCAGTTACAATCAAAACTACACATTTAGAAGTATAGAACAAAAAGTTAAAGGAATAGCAATACACAATTAATTAGTTAATATAATCTCAAAATTTAAATGTGCATGTGGGGAAAAAAAATATGGCATTGCATGTTCCCCAAACCACCTGATCTCTGTCTCTGTGAAACCGTTCCCACTCTGCTTAACAAGAATTTGGTTAGATCATAAAAAACACAACTTTTGACATTTTTAAATCACTGAACCCTAATTAAAAAGTAATACATTTTCTATGGTAAATAAAAAGTATTGTACTGGCCTGGCTTGGTAAGCAGGGTACGTTTATGTCTGTGGCCAATATGTGGACAGTGAATGGGATGCAGGTGAATATGTAGTCAATGTGAGAGAGATTGACTACATGGGGGGGACCATGATGTATTTTACATTGAAGCATGAAAACCTCAAAAAGCCAGATGGAATGAGCTATAGAATATTCATAGCCCTTTGTACCAATACTCGTTACATGTATTTGTGTGTTCCTGGCTCACTGGAGACAGGGATATTCCTGTGGAACCTGGAATCACTGGGGGTGATTAATGCAAAATCCCAAGGCTGGCTGTGTAGATTTGTCTCCTTATTTCCTTGTGTGGGTATCGTAGTTTTGAGAATGCTTGGTGAAGA